>NC_069510.1:34719924-34854924 GCF_027579735.1 Bombina bombina | reverse complement strand
TAGGAAGGCTCATATGCTAATTTCTAAGCCATTGAAGGCTGCCTCTTATCTCAGTGCACTTTGAGAGCTTTAAACTGCTAGACAGCGCTAGTTCATGTGTGTCAGATAGCATTGTGCTCACTACTGTAGAGTTATTTATGAGTCAGCACTTTTTGGCTAAAATGCAAGTATATCAAAAGAACTGAGATTTTGAGTTATACAACATAACATTTGGAGTAAACTGTCCCTGTAAGGTGAAAACATTTAAAATGTTTTTTTTTTTGTTTTTTTTGCCTTTCAGTTTTGTTCCCTGCTTGGGAAGGAATCCTAGGTTACACAATTAGCTATTTGACCTTTTAAGGGAGTGTGGGGATAGCACTATTTTTACACAAAAGCAATGAGTAATAAAAAGTACTCAAATGAATGAAGGAAAGCTCAGGATGCAGTGAATATATGAAAGTCACACAGCCATATAGAGGTAGATATTGATGTAATAATACTGAACTGGAACTTGCTCCACCTCAGTTAATGTTTCATTTCAGGCGACTCTTTCTCGCGTCACAGCAGCCAACGGTTCACCACCAAAGACCAAGACAATGATGAACACCCAAACAACTGTGCGGAAGCGTTTAAGGGAGGGTGGTGGTATCAAGCCTGCCATTCTTCAAACCTAAATGGATTGTACCATCTGGGAGAACACAGCAGTAACGCTGATGGTATTAACTGGTACGCTAAAAGGGGGCACAGTTACTCCTACAAAGTTTCTGAAATGAAGATAAGACCTATGTAAAAGAAGCAGAGAGTGTTATCAAGCAAATAAAAATATCTAAAAATAAAAATATCTAACTCTAACATGTGAATGATATATGCACAAATATCAAACCTCAATAGTCCACAAATACAACTGTGGCTCCCATCAGCCACTAGCATTGAATACTGCAGTATGCAACATGCGCTTCATTCCTGATTCGATATGCATTTAAACAACTTCTAGCTAAAGGGATTTAAAGGTCCCTATCAAACCAAACCAAGCACTGAATGTGAGAAGAATAAAAAAGTGCTTAAATAAATGAAAAGTTGTTTCATACTTTTTTTTTTAAAGCACCAAAGGCATTGCTGCCTCTGTAACTTTCCACTGCCCTCCGGTTGTGCACGTCTATGCACTATTCCTGTTTGGGCTCTTGATTGACTGCATTAATAAACACAACTGTTTACATTGTTTTGTTATTCTAGGGGACTTATCTCAGTTTTTATTTTCAGTGTAAAATAGTGTAATATATTTAGTTACTGTGTTTTTATAAATATGACAGAAAATATTTCTAATGTCATTTTAAAGATAGAACCTTAAAGGGACTCTATACTTTAAAATGTATTTCAACAACTGTTTTCCAAATTACTTCTTATACCAGCTGCATAGTATTAAATGTTTGTGAGATAGTTCCTTCATGTTTTTTTTTTAATTTAAAATAGCTGGTTATGCGTATGTTAGAACTATCACCTATTGTTAAGGCACATGCCCATTAAAATGGGTTAACACTGCAGAAATAGCAGACCTGCTCATGCTCTCTCTATACATAAAACCAAATAGTTAGGTATTTAAATGTTAATTATGGCTGGGGGAGTTTCATGAACAAAACCAGTTATTTCAAATACAAAAATATCTCTCTGGTAGGCTAATTTATGTTGCTATCTCCTGTTTGCATATTTATTTATTTTTTTACAGAGAATATAACAATATTCATGTTTTTAGTATAGGTTGGATATTTAACAGACAAAATTAAAGTATAGGAGCTGTTTGCAAATTTTATACACCCCAATTTGTCATTAGGAACAAATCAATAGGGAACAGTATAATGTCCCGTTACATACTTCAGGGTCCCTTTGCATATTAATACTTTATTGATATTAGTCTTGCGGATATTACTTATTAGATATTCTCTTTACAGTTCTACTAATACAATAATATAAACTGTTCAAAGTAGTAATTTAAGATTGCCAAAAAATATGAAAAATCTCATATCTGAGCTGATGTATTAATTTACTGTTTCATGAGCTGCACACAATGTATTTTCCATACTGTGTCACATTTTACAACTGTTTTGTTATTGTTGGTTTTGAATTCCCGGATATTTAGAAAACTTTTAATCTGTTACTGAGATCAGGAGTTGTAAGAGCAACAAAGGACAAATAAAAGCTTCCTTCCCTGACAACAACCTGTTGATACACAGGGCTTTGCTAACAAATCTATAAAAAAAAACATTGTCTTGAGTTTGGTACAAAGTTTTATTAAATTTTCTTTGCCTACTAAACATATAAAGTACATTAGGTGCTGTCAAAGGTTCAGAGAATAAAGTGTTTAAAGCTATAATTATATATTTCTTTATCACATAGAATGAAACATAATGTTACTATAAGCTAATTGTGTTACCATAACAACATGTCCAATTAGCCAATCATCTCTTTCTCCTGTAACTTTGCTGTATGGTGAATACAATGGGGTAATATTTATTAAGCTGCGGATGCAGCTGTCTACGTGCGAGCCTTTGCCGGAAACATAAGTGAAGAAGCAGTGATCGTAAGACCGCTGCTTCTCTTAACTCATCCGCCACCTCTGAGGATCGGATACGATCTGGATGATTGACACTCGCTGCTAGTGGCCGATTGGCTGTGAATGTGCAGGGGGCGGCATTGCACAAGCATTTCACAAGAAATGATTTTGCAATGTTAAATGCCAACAGCGGACATGAATCGGCCGCAATGAACCTAGACAAAACATGATTGGTAATAAATATAAAATATACAAGGAATTATTTCTGATCATATCACATGCATTGAGAAGAATACGCTAATATTATATACAGTTACTTCAAGCAAATAAAAATAGTTGCAGCAAACCACAGTCTTGTATAATTATTAACACCATTCAATGCTGGATAAACTGGAGATTCTTTTACACAACAAGGAAACTTTTTATCCCATCAAAATGTCTGTGCAAAACTTATGTGACAGCTTATGGTTGATTATTTTGTTATTTTTTTTCTAAGCCAATCTATTGCATTAGAAGAGCTGTAGTTTGAATCAATAAAAAATATTAAGATTAGGAAATTCTATACCAAAAACTGTAAGAAACGCGTCATATCAGCGATATCTTAGCTTTTCAAACAACAATTTATCTTATGAATGGTGGAAATCAGTTAAACATTTTATATTGTTTTGTGCAATTGTATATATATATATATATATATATATATTTTTTTTTTTTTTTTTTTTTTTTTTTTAAGCATCCACATGTTTTAATATTACCAGATTTTACAGCGAACTGTATATATTTTTTTTGTTATATAATTAATTAATATATTCTTGGTACAGACCCTTAAAATAATATAACCAAAAATATTGAAGACAGATTTAAAGGAACAATAATTCTTTACCAAAAAGACAGGGACTTCAGCACTCAAAAGATTCAAAATTAATTTATTTTTATCATTAGGAAAAATAATTCCACAAGTGCTTTTAGAACAATTAAGAGCCACAATTGGACCCAAATTTCAAACATTTATAATTTAGTATTTAAAAGTACAGGGCAACATCTGCTATATTAGACAGATTACCATATACATTAAATATCTAGAATGTTAGATATAAATACAAGTTTTTTAAAGGAAACCTACAACACCTCTACCCAGAGGGTAACCCCAACTGCCATAGAAGGGAACTGCTACCATGGTACCAATATAAGGATCTATGTAGTACCCTAAAGAAACAGCAGAGACAATCCTTTACATGTATAGGATACAATCATTCCACCTGATAAAGCTTTTCCTTACAAAATGTTAGATACTTTGTTGTTACTATAGACCAGTTGATGAGACTTCCAATATGTATAGATATCAGCAAACACTTGTTGTTAGTTTGTGGCTTATAAAGGGTCATTTAATTTCTCAAATCCCTCTCAGCTTGTAGTCTGTACTTTCAAATCCTGCAACACAGGTCAAAAAGTAACAAGCCGACACAGTTTGCAATGGCATCCACAATACACAGCTGGCAGAAGATCATTCACATATAATTACAACTTCTTGATAGTAGAAACAGGAATAGCAGCAATACATGAAGTAAACTTTTTCACCAGCATTATGTATTGTGTAAGCATTTCAGGGTACTTATAAGATCTTCAACATCTTTTTTGTCCCTCTCGTGGCATATAGAGTAATTCACATACAAAATAGTGCTCCACCAAAGACAGACCATCACAGAGTTGACGTTTCACTCACAGATAGAATGGCAATTTGTCCCGTACAGCCGGTGTCTTCTCAACACAAACACCTACGCGCATTTCACCCCCTTCCTTGTGAGGGACTTCGTCAGGGCTGAGTTACACTGCGGGTAAGAAATAACAGAATCCGTGTGTCAGAGATGATTAGAGTGTGTTGAATGATTTATTACAGAAATGTCTTGCAATTTCAAAAGGGATATATCTAATTCTATGACAGTTCAGAATTTCATATTGACTAAATATTACTAAATTAAATTAATTTGTTATAAGTATTATGATGTATAAGAGCAAGAATGCTCACCAAAATAAAATGTAAATATATATATATATATATATATATATATATATATATATATATATATATATATATATACATATATATATATATATGTATATGTGTGTGTTTGTTTCAAATCGGGTAAGGACAGTCTTACTGTTGTAACAACTGCCAGGGTGCACTTAAATAGTAGCATAGAGAACCAATCCGATGTAAAGGCACTCACTGGACTTAACAGTAACAGTGATCTTTCTTAAAGGCAAAAATAACATTTATTTTACAAGTTTAAAACTGACTTAACATTTCAGTGCTCTATTTGCACCTTTATCAAATGTCATGCAAGGGTTCAACAGGGTAAACCTAAAAACAATTGGCATATTACAAAGCAACCCGCATTATATACCTGTAAGAACGGCAATGTGAGACCCATGCCGTCCCCCACTGATGATGTCATCACCAGCCGACACCAAATAATGCATCACCAGTGACAGGTGTGTGCTGTCAGTTGCCATGGTTACTGATAAACAAAAGCGTTGTAACAGCAGAATTGTTGTATAAGGAGGCAATCGAGCAAGATCACTGCTTGTAATCTGAAATATACTGCATCTTATTTGTATAGTTATACTGGATAGGATATAAACATTCAAATGTGGTTTTCATCCACCCGGTAACACCTCATTATTGCGACCGCAACCCCATATATGTAAAAGGTATTACTATCACCAAGCTAAATGTTTGCCAAACATAACGAAATAAGCTTGTTTAAAATAAACATCGACATATCCCTATGAGAACATTATGGATTCATTCCCATATAAATAAACAAATGTAAATTTGCAGCAGTGTCATTGCAAGATTGCATTCAAAAAATTTTTTTAGGTACATTTGTAAATACATTAGGTTACTAACTCACATACATCAGTAGAGTGAGATACTATTTAAATGGCACAGACATAGAGGAAAAGGATCAGATTCATTCATTAATAGTGATAAATATAAATCCCTTCATTGACTCTTAAAGCATAGGTAGAAACCCGTGGGTACCCACTATAGTGTGCGTTCATGTGGCTGTACATAGGCTTCTCTTTCATTAGTTCTCAGATATATATATAAAGTCACTTTGTGTACAGCATCTTTTCCTTAATAGAATGGTCCAAAGTCCAAAAAGGTGTTGAGCCCCCTTGGCACCAGCGTATCCATCATATATATCTACTTTGTTTCAAATTGAAGTAACTTTTTTGCTCTGTTGCCCCCTCTAGCCAGCGGGGTTACGTGATCAATTATCATTGAGTGTAGACTGGAAACACTGTGTTTACACTTAGTGAAGTGTCGCACTACTGGCTGTTCTAAATCTCCGTTCTGCAATGCCTCCCTAATTGCACACCGGTGGTTAGACATCCTGTCCCTAAAGGAAGTGATTTTTTTTGAGATATAGACCAAAGAGCATGGACAAGTAAGAATGTAAATCACATATGTACTTGTACACGTCAGCCCGTGATTAATTATATAGCTCCTGTTATGTGGATGTTGAAATGAAGGGCCCCTGAGCATGCTGTTGCAAGTTACGCAACTGCCACACGTGAAGCAACCTTTTTTAGTTGACTTGAGCTAGGTTTTCTTCTGATAACACCGAACCGGTCTGTTTTTACAAGAATATCTCTTTAGTTGTCCGCTCTACGATATACCATTCTGGGAGGCCTCATTTGTTGAAATGGTAAAGATGAGTCAGATTCTATTACTGACCAATGTCGTTGCACTGAATTCGCCAGAGCCTTATGCGTAGGAACATAAGTAGTAACAAAATTAAATTGTTCTCTTCCTCCATTGTAGTTTACCTTCCTCTCCACTGGTTTATTATCCAAGGAGCTCAACAACCTTCCTTTGATATTATTAATCATTTCTCTTTCATAGCCTCTTTATACCAATATTTCTTATATTTCAGTGAGTTGAAACATCAGTTTCAGTGAGTTGAAACATCATAGTGGGTACCTCACTATTATTTCGGATGACCCTTGTTAGTTGCGAGGTAATAATCCGTGTTTTTTGGTGCCTGGGATGAAAGCTTGTAGCCTCTAATAACGAATTATGATCTGTGGGTTTCATATAAAGTGAGGTTCCAAAGTAACATCCATCACAGGCATTAACCTTATAAATATTAAGGTCCAGAAAATGCACAGTATGTTCCAATTTGAATTGTATGGGACTATCCATGGAATTCATACATGCCACCCACTCTAACAATTCCTCAATACCACCCCTCCAAACCAAAAACACACCATTGATGTATCGTGCATAATACATCATGTGAATGGTTGCATAATCTCACACTCGTACCATGCTTTATAGAGATTTGCATATGTGGGGGCCATTATTTTCAAGTCAAATGGAGTCAAAAGAAGTTCACAGAGGAATTCTAATGGTAGACCCGTATATAGTGAGCTCCCAGTCACCATGGATCTGACAGCTCTGACCCGACCCACATGGGGGATAACGATGTACAGGCTGTCAACATCCATGGTGACTGGGAGCCCACTATATTAGGTGAATCCTGTAGATATGCTGGAGTACCTCTAGCTACAGGTTGTAGATTTTTTTTATATATATATATCACTAAACTGGATAGCAGGGAGCCCTATTAGACACAATTGATCTACTGGGGGGTCAATTAAAGTTTTGTGTACTTTGGGTAATAAATATAGAACCAGTGTCTTGAGAAATTGAGTAGTCAGAAATGTTAATTCCTGTTCATTAAGTATGCTGGCCACAAAACCTCTTAATATATTCATCAATTGTTTTCTTAATTCCCACTGTGGGGTTTCCACTTAATTTAACATACAATGATGTGTCAGAGAGTTGTCTCAAGGTTTCCCTTCTATAATTGGTATAACCCTGAATCACTATAGATCCCCCCTTGTCTGCAGGCCGGATGATGATATTGTCACTACTCAAGTTTCTAATAGCCAACTGTTCATCTTTGCTGAGATTAGGATAAGTGATAGGGGGCTGTGTGTGTTAAATGTCATTACACAATATACATATAAAGCTTTTTATGGATGTATGCATGGTAGAAGGCTCAAAATTGGATGGTTTCTTGAACACAGATATTGTCCCCGGTGCACTATCCCTAAAATTATCCTTTTGTTTTAGCTGTCTTTGCAGCTTATGTATATTGACCAAAGTGTCAAATGTATAATTTTTATGGGTAGGCACAAAGAAAAATCCATGGTTTAGAATTGATGTTTCTGCTTCGCTAAGGGGTCTGCTGCTTAGGTTAAATATATCTCCTTTTTTGCAATTTTTTTTGTTTCCACCTCGCCTGATGTGCAGTTGTGACCCTTTTGTATTTAGCGGTGTGTCTGGTGGCTTGGCCGTGGATCATATTGTAAACCCTGAAAAAGACTGTGATTGGTTAGAAGCACTGGATGCATTAATATCATTATCATGAGCATCTGTTTCAGATTAATCCCCACCACTACTGTCTATAATGCTTAGGGTGTACCTTGTGCGCATATTTCTGTGGCTTCTATTAAGAAGGGCCTCATCTTTACTGTATAGCCATCTGTATATACGTTTGTCTCTGTAATCGCTTTCAACCATGTTTAGTTTTTTTATTTTTAAAAGCTATTAAATCACTTCTATATTTGGTAACCAGACTATCAAGCTTAGATAGCCACTCCTGGGTTTTATCTTCCTCAAGAATGTGGTAACTGTGCAGTTTAATGGCATCAATCTCCATTTTTATTTTATTTTCTAATCTGTTAACCTTGTCTATGACTAATAAAATGAAGTCATAGGAACATTGAGAATCGAGAACCATTTTCTACAAAATTCCGTATTTTGCCTCCCTAGAGAAGGTATATTTTTTACTATAAACCCTCTTGGTATATATTTCTTCCAATGGTAACCAGAAAGATACACTGCATGGAGATTGTAGTCTATTTCTTTTTTACACAAGTTCAATAATTTATGATAAATATTGATAGGGGTATCACCCCGTAACTCATCGGTCACCCTTATCCTGTTCACGTCCTCATTGGTGAACACAAATGGATCTGTGTTCAAATAATCATCCATATACAGACTGTCCATATTAGGTGTTGTGTCCGCCATTTCCGTTATGTATGTGTCAAAAAAAGAGAAAAACTGGGTACCAAGTAAACGCCAAAGCAAACTCCAGGTTCAGTTTCCAATAATTATGACATGCAAATGTTCCAATGTTGGAGTGCTAAATCGCAAAAGTAATAAACATGAAAAGTTCCAAATAGGGTAAGCACAGTCTTACTGTTGTAACAACTGTAAGGGTGCACTTAAATAGTAGCATAGAGAACCAATTTTTACAAAGGTGCAAATGGAGCACCGAAATGTTATGTTAGTTTTAAACTTGTAAAATAAATGCTATATTGTATTTCATGTCCAGTGAGTGCCTTTACTTTGGATTGGTTGGGTTCAAAGGAATTTACACAAGGGATATTTAGATAAGACAGTTAGAGGTTACAAATTTGATAACTAAAAGGGCTTCTTACACTGTGCTGTGCAGAGTGTTCCATAGAGATGGGGCAGCATGGCTAATAGCTCGCAAACCACATTTTTTGTGAATTGTTGGCCCTTTTAGCTTCTGTGCATGTACTGATCAACGTGTGCCAGTTGAGACATAGGGCACCAGTAATTCTTTTAAATAGCCTGGTCCCTGGTAATGCAGAGCTTTGTAGGATAGCAGTCCTATCTTGAATAGTATGCCCCATTTAATTGATAGCCAGTACATATTTATATGTATCTCCTTTCTAAACCTATGTATAAAGTGTGTGGAGGCTTAACTGTTAATAGGAGCAGACTGTTACTATTCCAGGATAGAGGTTAATCTGGTGGTAAGACTTGAATGAGCATCAGCTAAAGTGATCAGAACATGTTCAACCTCTCTAACAACTAGTCTGTAGCTGGGAAATACTATGAGGAAGATGGTCTGGGACACTGAAGCCCCATCTTGTGTCTGTCCTGCCACATCTATGAGAGTAGGGAGTCCTGCATACATATACACAGGACAGCAACATGAAACCAAATAGAAATTATTCAGACATTGTACATCTTCTATTGCCAACATGTTTGTCCTGATCCATCAACCATAATTAACCCTATCTATACTGACCTGATTCCCTCTATCTGTGCTGTTTAATTTTCTCCCTCATCAATTAGCCCTAACCAGGTTACCCTGATACTCCCAACACAACTGACCATAAATTTGCTGACCTGAATCTACCAATCCATAAAAAAATCATAACCACTACTAACTGCCAATTGTAATACTCGTGGGATATTTCCCTATCAGAACAATCCTGGCCAGTAGTCTTCTTATGCTGACGTCAAGTGGCAAGATAAGGAAATATCCCAGAACAAAGAAGAAATAATAAATGCAATCCAATACTCACAGTTGAGATGGGAAGACAGGGAGAGGAAGGCACCAGGGCGACAGTCAAATCCTTCAGGGTACCAATGGGTAATGCAGAGAGTGGTTAAAAAAGCAAAGTCTGGCAACAGGCAAGCAATCCAAGGAATCAGCAGTTCAGGGGTTAAAACAGGAGAGAGGTCAGAGACAAGCAAAGTTCGGCAACAATAAAGCAATCTAGCAGTTCAGGGGTTAATCAGTAGAATGGTCACAGACAGGCAAAGTTCAGCAACCGTAAGGCAGTCCAGCAGTTCAGGGGTTAATCAGTAGAGTGGTCACAGACAGGGAGAGTTCAGCTACAGTAAGGCAATCCAGAATAAGCAAACAGAGTAATAACAATAGCACACAGGGAGCACAAGACAACCTGTAGTTGGGCAAGGTATAGAAAGTGAGGAGGTACTTACATAGGCGCAGGTTCGGGCCAAGCATAGCAGACAGGTGACCGACATTAGTAGTAAGACCCGGCGTGCGGTGATGATGTCATCGCCGCATGCCACAACAACCGCCGCAACCATGGCAACAGCCGTGGGAGGAGAGTGCCAGTTCACCGCTAAAACAGAGCGGCATGACACATATATAACACTCATGTTTTAATCCCTCATGTGAATCGCCTCAACTATCAACATCCATCATGTGATCCCACGTTTTTAACACAATTCCTAAATAATCCTTCTATGATTAGCCTATACTCCATGCAATCCACTCTTAAATAATCTTTCTATCATTAACCTAGACTCTACGCAATCCACTCTTAAATAATCATTCTATCATTAACCCATACCCCATGCAATCCACTCTTAAATAATCCTATCATTAACCCATACTTCATACAATCCACTTTTAAATAATACTTCTATCATTAACCCATACTCCATGCAATCCACTCTTAAATAATACTTTTATCATTAACCCATACTCTACACAATCCACTCTTAAATAATCATTTTATCAGTAACCCACACTTTATGCAATCCACTCCTAAATAATCCTATCACTAACCCATACTTAACGCAAACCCCTCTTGCATTGTATAAATATTTAAACACCATTAATAAGTAGCATTGCAATGAAATAGTAAGAGTTCCTTTACTTGTATTATATTATTATTATTGTTGTTGTTAACAATAAATAACCTTTACCTTACCATTTTATTCTTCATGGCCTTCAAGTGAATTAAAGAAGCAGATTTTCTCTATTTATGAATCTTATTTTAGCAATCTTGATTTATTGATCATAATTGCTTACAAATAAAAAATATTACACAGCTTACCCACTATTATGACATTAAAAAAATCCTTATTATGCTCTTTTTTTTTATTTTAATTGTGGCTTAAACACACACAGGGTGGAATTCATAATTCAGTATTAAAAGAAGGCCTGTAGATAAAGGGAACATCTTTAGTTCCATTTTACTAAATATTGTTTTAGTTTTCCAAAGATGGTTGTTTCTATACAATATTGCATGACCTCATTTAAAAAAAAAAAACTCCTTTAAAAGGATTAACAATATACAAAAAAGTGACATTTACAAACAGGGAGGAGCTACTGACATCCTTTATTAAGCTCATTCACAGACAGAAAACTGAGAGGAGCAAACACCTAACTACAGACATGTGGTATTCAGTACTCACAGTGCTCAGCCTAGTGACCTCATTGGCTAATGCTGCTGACACCTGCCCAGGTAAGTGACCAATAAACATGTGAGCATGTTTAGGAATTGTATCAATACTTATAATTTTAAATATGTTAACAAATGACTCCAGTTGCATTAAATGTCTCTCTCTCAATACTATTTAAAAGATCACGATTATAATTTTATAGACAAAATAACGATTATCAGTTTATCATGTATATTGTAATATTAACAATACGTAGCTGGTTTTGTGCAAAATAATAAATTAGCATTATTCATATTGGATAATATTGAGGGATATTTCCTTTTATAAGGGTACAAACAGTATTCATTTTCATTTCTCTGCTACTCTATGGAAAAGCTATAAAACATTTTTTAAATAACTGATTTTCGATTTAATATAGAACTAAAATGCTTTGATGTCTCTTTTTAATACTGACAAATTATCCTTTTTATATACTAGCCTGTTCCGAATGTAACATATTTATTAGTATAATTTGTAAAGGTTCACACATTTATGTTCAAATCAATTCTTTAAGGAAATATTTTTCTGATGTTCATACATTTTGCAGGTAGCCATACATAAATTAAATGTAATATTCTGACCATTTATAGAAAGTGTAGGATCTGTATATTTAATATTTTCAATTGGAACAAATTCATTCCTATTAACCGCTTGCGCACTAGTATTCCTCCTCTGCCTGTTTTGTTATTGACTTCTCTTATAACCTTACCTACCCTATGCACTGCCCCTGGGCCACCTATTACCAGTAGCAGACTTACTCAAGAGAGTGCCCAGGTGACACTGCACCTGTTGCACCAATGGTAGTTCCGTCCCTGCCTATTACCAAGTCACCATTACTACCTTGTTATGGACTTCTGGAATCTCTTCCAAACAACATCCAGTACCAGAATCCTGATGAAGAGTTCTGAATTATCCATTTTTCATCCTCTGTACAATGCATTGATGTTCTGCTTTCCAAGATCATTTATAAAATAGCGTTTATCACAATCCTTTATAGAAACACATCTAGTGATTATTAACAAACAAAAAACACAGTTTTATTGAAAACTAATTTGATGTGTATAAAGTTAAGATTGTATAATTATTATTAACTATTATTTATTTTCTAAAGGTAACTTTATTGCTTTCAGTCTAATTAATTATTAAGTTTGATTCTGGTATTCTGTTTTTGGTAAAGATGTAAAGATTGTGGGAGTTGGAGACTCGGACAAGTTGACCATCCTCAGAGGTTGTCCTGGAATTCCAGGATCTCCTGGACAAAAGGGAGAAGCTGGGTCACTAGGAGAGAAAGGTTAGTGCGGCTTTTAGATTTAAAATGCAGAATTACCTAAGGGTTAAATGTCAATAAAATAAAACCTCAACTTGAACAGTAAATAATTGTGTGTAAAATATTTTAAATAAGAGACATATATTTTATTTATTTTTTGTAGGGTTAAAGGGTCTTTCAGGAAATCCAGGAAAAGCTGGACCAACTGGACAAAAAGGTTAGTTTTATTCTTGTAACTAAACACACAGTTTTTTTTTTATCTGGGATAAAAAAAAAGAGAAATATTTTTCTTTTTAAGTTCTAGATAGAATAAAATAACAACGTTTTAGGCAACAGCTCTCAATCATACCCAAATACAAATAATGTACAAACCACTTTTTAACTATCCACAATAATTCTCCAATTATACTTTTAACTATTCACATACCAAGATTAACTCTTTATATTTGCAACACTACATTGTGACCTAGTGCCACCTAGTGTACCTAAGAGGTAGTCTCTCACTTAAATCTTTCACATAATAGTTTTTATCAGAAAAAAAACCTTTAATTTGGTTATATATCTACTCGATTAAAAGGGTAAAGAATTACATACTTAAATAATTAAATGCAAAGCTAACATATCACAAACATATAGCTAAATCAAAATCCTTATTCATCCTTTTAGTTATATGAGCTTTCAATTTGAATATCCAATGTAACTCTGACACTGTTTTAAAATGTCTTCTATTACCCCTTCTACTTAAACCTTCACGTATTAATAATTTGACATTTTTAATTGACTGACATCATGGCCAGCTTCCAAACAATAATGAGCTACAGGTAACTTACTATTTTTAGATTTCTATTCTTTAATACATTCTCTAACAGTGCGTGTAGTCTGCTCTACGTAGCGTGGCCACATAGACATGTAAGTATATACATTGTGAAATCTGTATTGCATGTAAAAATACCAGTTATCTCACATTTTTATCAGACATAGGATGATAGAAAAAAAATATTTTTTTCATATTATTACAATTAAAATACCCTACATAGGAGTCATCTTTCTTAAAGGCAAAAATGTATTTTGCAATACTTCACTGGGGCACACATCTACTATAGTTATTATCACGACTGACTGATTTTGATCAATTTTGAAAGATAACCCCTTTCAATAAACTGACACAATATTTCCTACAGTCTCTTTACCCCTAATTGTTCACGTGATATAATGCATCTGATCCACAAAGAGAGACTCTTAGGTAAAGAAGTTTATTTCATAAAGATTCCTTTAAAAATATCTGTTTTTAAACTAAATTGTGATTATATTTGATTCCATTTAAAAAAAATAATCTATACTATTCTTACATAATGTCAAATTAAGTTAGTATGAAAGTAATAATCAAATCAGGTAAAAAAAATCCCTGTAGGGTACAATGTTGCTCAACCATATACCATAAATAATCTATATAATGCCACCAGGTAGTGCCATATAAAAATATTCTTTAAACATACAATGATTTTATTGGGTAGGGAGGATCCCATAGCAGGATCCCAAGTTGTAAAAAAAAAATTGCAGCCTCAGACAATGTCTGAATAATCCAAATCAAATTAAATACTGTTGTCACCTAACCCAGAAATATGGATAATTGATATGTATTTATAATATTTTCTAGTCCTTTGAGATAAACTTGAGTTGTTTTCATAAAGCATAGTCTACAAAAAATAGAAATACGAGAGCATATAGAACCAGGGGGCTTAACTGAATTTTATGCACCTTAGGCAAAGTATACAGCACTAGTATCCTAGGATATTTACAAATATATCACTTCCTCATTAAGAATAATACCATTATTAAAATATATAAAATATTTGATTGCTTTCTCAATTTTAAATAGAGGGTTATTCAGTAACAATTAATAAACACTTTTATCAGCCAGCTGATTTCGAATTTTATTGATGTGATAATCCTTATCTAATATAATAACACCACCCTTATCAACCTGCTTAATTATCTGTTCATTATCTCTCAATGGTCCTACTACTCCTTTATACAAATAAAAAAAAAACTTAAAAGAAAAAAATCTGTAATATATTTATATAAAGTTGCAATTAGAAAATACAACTGTGCTGAACCATATACCTGGGGAACAAAAGTATTTTTTATTTTTTCATCCCAGTTGTTTAAAATGAAACGTTCTAGTATCAAGAGACTTATCTCTCAGTTCAACATATATAGTTCAACATATAAATATATATATATATATATATATATATATATATATATATATATATATATATATATATGTGTGTGTTTTATTTTTTCTATATTTCGTTCACAGGTGAGACTGGTTCTTCAGGAAGAACAGGAGAAAAAGGTAAGCTTTAATTCATAAAGAGGACATTTACGAATTAGTTGGTAAAGACCTGCACTAATTATTGCTCATTTACAGGTATATTACATTCCTTCTTCACTAACCAGTTACATGGATCTATTAGCACTTAAGATATTAAATTCAATGAGTCCTATCAACCGTTGAGATTTCCACAAATTACCAAAAAAAATGTAATTGTTTGGTATCCTTTGTAAAATAGTAAACATTAAAACATTGATTTTTTTTTATGTAAAAGCAAACATAAGTGCAAAATATTAATAAAAAAAATGATAGTCAATAAAAAGGTATACGTCATTATAGAACAATAATTAACCGATCAAGATAATGTAAACAATGGGCTGCTTTTGCATTCCAGTTTCATTGTTCAGATTAATATATTTTTGGTCATTGTGATATGCACAATATTTCATTTTAATTATCCTTCCTTTAGGGTCTAGGTCTATTTTTTGTTTTAAAAAAATGCCACGAAGAAATGCCACCACGTGACTACTCATCTGTTTCACTGAGGAACATGAGACTACAACTTCTGTTATTTTTCATTTATGGAGATGGGATTTTTTTTAACCTTTTGTGTTAGTTTCCTGTTAGTAAACTATACCATTATAAGCATCTGAACTATATTATATATATTTTCATATAATGTCCTCTTGCCATAGCATGATCTACATAGCTTAGTAAATAAATATATATGTTGTCCAATAGGAGAAAAAGGAGACGTTGGAAAAATGGAGCCATTGTACGGTGAGTAAGAACCTTAAGTATGGAGTCTACAGATCAGGTGCTATAGGTAACTACAAATAATTGGATTATGCCTGATTATAAACAGTTTAGAGAAAACTGATAAAACAGTAAAACTTTAATATCAAAAGTCTTCTTATTCTATTACTCTAAGATTAGAGATGCTTGTGAATAGTGACAAGAGATGGGAATTCAGACATCAGACAAACACAAATTTATTTAAATCTATGCCAATTCATTGATTCTTCTACTATATGAGTAGAAGAACAACCAATTGATTGTCCAAAGGCTTAACCTGTTATTCAGAGGTGGCAGACTAATGATGCTCAACTATTTGAGGGGGTCAGAGAGGAGAAGGTAGGCTACAAAAAAATGTTGGCATTGAAATATAGGTTCTTTTAATTATTCAAATTTATTTTAAGCTTTTGTTAAAATTCATTGCTCCCATTTGAAATAATGGTAACAAATTTGAAACCAATATTCAGCCTGACCAAATGCTCACATGAATAATAATCTACTGAACTAAATGCTCTTAATCTTAGCAAATCTATCACAAGTCAAATAGTAACATTTATTAGTAATTTTATCATTTTGATTGAGGAGCACCCAATCTTAGAATCAAGTTAAACCAGCCCACGTAAATTATATCTGGATAAATATTAGACTATAGCGATTCATATTATCAGTCACGTTTGGTCCTGTTGGAATTTTATATAAGATAAATATTTAACTTGATTATAAACAAGAAAAAATCAGTAGAAATAGCACTTTTCATGTTTCTTATTTGGTGCTCTAGCTGCGAGGAACTGTAAGGAGCTGTTGGATCAGGGAGAGGTCCTAAGTGATTGGTACACAATATACCCAGATGGCGAGCGACCCCTGAAGGTGCTGTGTGATATGCACACCGAGGGAGGAGGCTGGATTGTGAGTACTAACTAGTCAGATGGTGAGCAACCCCTGAAGGTGCTGTGTGATATGCACACCGAGTAGGGATGGGCGAATGTTTCTAAAAATTCGAAATTTAAAATGAATTTTGATACATTCGTTCGTTCAAATCGAATTTCGAATGTTTATATAACATTCTAACCTTCTATTTTCAAATTTTCGTTTTAGAATTTTTCAATAAAATTCGAAAATATTTGTTCGAATAATATAATGTTTAGCTATGTATTCAATCAATTTCGAAATGTAATATTCAAATTCGAATGTGACATTCGAATTCGAATGTCACATTTGAATTCGAATGTGACATTCAAATTTGAAATAGTATTTCTAGTCTACAACTGTGTTTAATAAATGTAATATTTGAATTCGAATGCTACATTCGAATTTGAATGCTACATTCGAATTCGAATGTCACATTCGAATTTGGAATAGTATTTCTAGTCTAATACTGTGTTTTAAATGTAATATTCGATTCGAATGTGACATTCGAATTTGAAATAGTATTTCTAGTCTAATACTGTGTTTTATAAATGTAATATTCGAATTCGAATGTGACATTCGATTCGAATGTGATATTTGATTCGAAATGTGACATTCGAAATAGTGTTTCTAGTCTACAATTGTGTTTTATAAATGTAATATTCGAATTTGAATGTGATATTCGAATGTAACATTCGAATTTTAATGTGACATTCGAATTCGAATGTGACATTCGAAAACTGTAAATAACATTCGAAAATCAAATTTTTAAGAATATTCGTTCTTATCAACATTCTATTATATAAATCGAATTTCTACAATAACTTTCATTCTAACATTCGAATTTGGATATAAATACATTCGCCCATCCCTAACACCGAGAGAGGAGGCTGGATTGTAAGTACTAACTAGTCAGATAGTGAGCGACCCCTGAAGGTGCTGTGTGATATGCACACCGTGGGAAGAGGCTGGATTGTGAGTACTGACTAGTCAGATGGTGAGTGACCCCTGAAGGTGCTGTGTGATATGCACACCGAGGGAGGAGGCTGGATTGTGAGTACTGACTAGTCAGATGGTGAGCAACCCCTGAAGGTGCAGTGTGATATGCACACCGTGGGAAGAGGCTGGATTGTGAGTACTGACTAGTCGGCTGATGAGCGACCCCTGAAGGTGCTGTGTGATATTCTCACTGAGGGAGGAGGATGGATTGTAAGTACTAACTAGTCAGATGGTGAGCGACCCCTGAAGGTGCTGTGTGATATGCACACCGAGGGAGGAGGCCGGATTGTGAGTACTGACTAGTCAGATAGTGAGGAACCCCTGAAGGTGCTGTGTGATATGCACACCGAGGGAGGAGGCTGGATTGTGAGTACTGACTAGTCAGATAGTGAGCGACCCCTGAAGGTGCTGTGTGATATGCACACTGAGGGAGGAGGCTGGATTGTGAGTACTGACTAGTCAGATGGTGAGCAACCCCTGAAGGTGCTGTGTGATATGCACACAGAGGGAGGAGGCTGGATTGTGAGTACTGACTAGTCAGATAGTGAGGAACCCCTGAAGGTGCTGTGTGATATGCACACCGAGGGAGGAGGCTGGATTGCAAGTACTGACTAGTCAGATAGTGAGCAACCCCTGAAGGTGCTGTGTGATATGCACACCGAGGGAGGGGACTGGATTGTTAGTACTGACTAGTCAGATGGTGAGGAACCCCTGAAGGTGCTGTGTGATATGCACACCGAGGGAGGAGGCTGGATTGTAATTACTGACTAGTCAGATATTGAGCAACCCCTGAAGGTGCTGTGTGATATGCACACCGAGGGAGGGGACTGGAGTGTTAGTACTGACTAGTCAGATAGTGAGGAACCCCTGAAGGTGCTGTGTGATATGCACACCGAGGGAGGAGGCTGGATTGTAAGTACTGACTAGTCAGATGGTGAGCGACCCCTGAAGGTGCTGTGTGATATGCACACCGAGGGAGGAGGCTGGATTGTAAGTACTGACTAGTCAGATGTGAGCGACCCCTGAAGGTGCTGTGTGATATGCACACTGAGGGAGGAGGCTAGATTGTAAGTACTGACTAGTCAGATGTGAGCGACCCCTGAAGGTGCTGTGTGATATGCACACTGAGGGAGGAGGCTAGATTGTAAGTACTGACTAGTCAGATAGTGAGGAACCCTGAAGGTGCTGTGTGATATGCACACTGAGGGAGGAGGCTGGATTGTAAGTACTGACTAGTCAGATAGTGAGGAACCCTTGAAGGTGCTGTGTGATATGCACACCGAGGGAGGAGGCTGGATTGTGAGTACTGACTAGTCAGATGGTGAGCGACCCCTGAAGGTGCTGTGTGATATGCACACCGAGGGAGGAGGATGGATTGTAAGTACTGACTAGTCAGATGTGAGCGACCCCTGAAGGTGCTGTGTGATATGCACACGAGAGAGAAGGCTGGATTGTGAGTACTGACTAGTCAGATAGTGAGAAACCCCTGAAGGTGCTGTGTGATATGCACACCGAGGGAGGAGGCTGGATTGTGAGTACTGACTAGTCAGATGGTGAGCGACCCCTGAAGGTGCTGTGTGATATGCACACCGAGGGAGGAGGATGGATTGTGAATACTGACTAGTCAGATAGTGAGGAACCCCTGAAGGTGCTGTGTGATATGCACACTGAGGGAGGAGGCTGGATTGTGAGTACTGACTAGTCAGATAGTGAGAAACCCCTGAAGGTGCTGTGTGATATGCACACCGAGGGAGGAGGCTGGATTGTGAGTAATGACTAGTCAGATGGTGAGCGACCCCTGAAGGTGCTGTGTGATATGCACACCGAGGGAGGAGGCTGGATTGTGAGTACTGACTAGTCAGATGGTGAGGAACCCCTGAAGGTGCTGTGTGATATGCACACCGAGGGAGGAGGATGGATTGTAAGTACTGACTAGTCAGATAGTGAGGAACCCTGAAGGTGCTGTGTGATATGCACACCGAGGGAGGAGGCTGGATTGTGAGTACTGACTAGTCAGATGGTGAGCAACCCCTGAAGTTGCTGTGTGATATGCACACCGAGGGAGGAGGCTGGATTGTGATTACTGACTAGTCAGATTGTGAGAAACCCCTAAAGGTGCTGTGTGATATGCACACCGAGGGAGGAGGCTGGATTGTGAGTACTGACTAGTCAGATGGTGAGTGACCCCTGAAGGTGCTGTGTGATATGCACACTGAGGGAGGGGACTGGATTGTGAGTACTGACTAGTCAGATAGTGAGCGACCCCTGAAGGTGCTGTGTGATATGCACACTGAGGGAGGAGGCTGGATTGTAAGTACTGACTAGTCAGATGGTGAGGGAACCCTGAAGGTGCTGTGTGATATGCACACTGAGGGAGGAGGCTGGATTGTAATTACTGACTAGTCAGATGGTGAGGAACCCCTGAAGGTGCTGTGTGATATGCACACTGAGGGAGGAGGCTGGATTGTGAGTACTGACTAGTCAGATAGTGAGCGACCCCTGAAGGTGCTGTGTGATATGCACACTGAGGGAGGGGACTGGATTGTGAGTACTGACTAGTCAGATGGTGAGGAACCCCTGAAGGTGCTGTGTGATATGCACACTGAGGGAGGAGGCTGGATTGTAAGTACTGACTAGTCAGATAGTGAGGAACCCCTGAATGTGCTGTGTGATATGCACACTGAGGGAGGAGGCTGGATTGTGAGTACTGACTAGTCAGATGGTGAGCGACCCCTGAAAGTGCTCTGTGATATCCATTCCGAGGGAGGAGGCTGGATTGTGAGTACTAAGAAATCATCTTTTACAGGGCTTTAGAATATAAAAGAATTTGATTGAGAAATGTTAAAAAATAATTTGAAATTACCTTTAAGATTTAATATGGTTGTAGACTTTGCTTTCAGCTCTTTATGTAACTAAACTTTATAATCTTAAAATAAATAAAAAAATGTTCAATATAACATGGGAAACACTGTAGCCAAAAATAAAGTACAAATAACAATATGTACACCATAACACCTTGTTTTAGAGTATTACTTGTTAAAAAAATGTTTTTAATTTTTTAAAGAGAAATAGGGCCCCATTATAAAAATGTTACTTGGTCAGACGTGTAATTTATTGTATTGTAACCTATGCATCGCCTTCGTATACCTAAAAGCAGATAACACCCCTTGTGAGACAAACTGTTCTCAAAGTAAAAAAAATGTCTTTTTAGAAAATTTACAGGAGATTCATAGTACTGGCAAGATTTCTTATAGAATCACACAAGCCCACCATTTGAAATGTAAACTAAGTGCTTTTGCATTGTCTTTTTATTATGCATTTATTGATTATGCACGTCTACTGTGTTTAGTGGTCCTTTAACATTCTCTCTACCATTTGAAGGTTTCAGACAGCTACATGGTCATTAATCTTAGCATTTGTTATCTCTATAAAACATTTAATGGAAAACCAAGGCCATAAGCATTCTGCACAGACATAGATTAGCTCAGAGCATAATCTTATTTCCATCTGTCTTTTGTTGAACACAATAGGGGCTCTTGGAATCCACCCTTATGGACTGTGAATTTCAGATAAAAATTTGACCAACAGACTTTTGCTAGCACTCCATTTAAACAGAAATAGAGCCTTGTGTTATTTTTTTTATTTACATATAAAATGACCGTTTTGCAGTCAAATGTGATCATATTAAAAAAGTTAACTTTTTCACAAAAATTATTTACATACCACTTGTGCAGCCATTAAAACAGATGGTTGTAAAAGCTTCCCTGGAATCCCCTTTGTTAAGAAATAGCAGACATGCATGGCTTTGCTATTGGTTTTTGGTAATTAGATGGATGCTAATTGCAGCTGTGCACCACACTTCTGAAATTTCTGGCAATGAAGGGGTTAATCAAGTAGCTTGTAAGATTCATTTTAGTTGTAGTGTAGAGATTACCCTCTGCCCTGACTCCTCCCACCTTGTTTCATTAAACAAAAATCTGATTTTTCTCTTAGTATAAGGAAATTTATTTTCTGGTCTGCCTTTTTGCTGTAGGTGTTTCAGAGGCGTTGGGACGGTTCTATTGGCTTCTTCCGTGACTGGAAATCATACAAGACAGGATTCGGAAGCCGCCTGAATGAGTTCTGGTTGGGAAATGAGAATATTCACAAGATAACATCAGCAGGTCGTGGTCTTTATGGCTTCCTTCTTGACTGGCAGAATATACAGCAATAAAATAAGCTTATTTATATGCTATAAAATAACTTTATTTCCCCCCCCCCCCTTGTTACAGGTACATGGGAGCTGCGTATAGATCTACAGGACTTTGAGAACAAAAGTCACTTTGCTAAATACGGATCCTTCAAAATCCTGGGAGAGTCTGAGAAATACAAATTACTGCTCGGAGACTTCAAGGGGGGCGCTGCTGGTAAGTGATAGGGTAAGGTTATGCTGCAGCAACGCATCAGGCTGAAAATGCAGAAATCACAATTTTATTGTAATGCAAATATATGTTATAGTTCTGTTGCTCTCCATTTGTACAGATTCTGGTGAGACTATTTAAAATGAAGTTGCAGTGTTATTAAAACCATGGAAATTGTGTTTTTAAACAGTTATTTTTATTGATTTTTTTCTATCATTAAAGGGACAGTATACATCAGTTTTCATATAACTGCATTAATAGACACAACTATAAAGAAGAATATCAACAGATACTAATGTAAAAATCCAGTATAAAACATTATAAAGACTTGCTTAGAAGCTCCCAGTTTAGCTCTGTTGATGAGGTTAGTCTGGGACACCCAGTGAAAGTGGCTGGGAAAACAAGAAACGCAGACACCCACCTCCCCTGCATATAAAAATGCAGATAACATAAACAGGAGCCAGCAGTAGTCTGTAAACGCTCACCATGTTATTAAAAAATAAGCAAAACTATACATTGCTCCAAAAACACTACCGGACGGTATATATATAAATTGATCATCTACAAAACTTTTCATTCAAATAAAAATCTAGTGTACAAGGTAATAATAATAAAATATTTCATTTCAATAGAAGTAAACAGTAGATTTTTCTGAGGAAATTCAAAATGTAATTCAATTGGCCGAACCCCTGTATCATGTGACAGCCATCAGCCAATTAAAAACAAAAGTCTGTGCACATTTTGATAATGGAGGTAAATTCAAATGACACGCTCTATCTGAAACATGCAAGTTTAATTTTGACTTCACTGTTCCTTTAAACTTTCATGATTTAGGTAGAGGATGCAGTTTTAAGAGACTTAATTTTTACTTCCATCATGAATTTTTGCACAGACTTTATATATGCAGAGTGAGGCACCAGCTATTACTGAGCATGTGCAAGAGTCAACAGTATATATGTATATGAGTCTGTGATTGGCCAATGGCTGTCACATGATACAGGGGGCTGGCAAAGTAAATTTTTGCTGCTCCTTTAAACTGAAGTGAGTTCTATTGCACTGCCTTTTTTTATTATGCACTCGTTGATTATGCAATTCTACTGTATGTATTTAATGGTCCTTTAACCCTTTGAGTGCTAATGATGGCTCTGAGCCGTCACAGAGTTTCCCACTCTGGTGCTAATGACGGCTCAGAGCCGTCACTAGTACTCTCCCACCTTGAGGGAGATCTGGGGGCTCCCACCCACTCCTACCCCGGCTATCATGCCTGTAAAGTGACAGTCATCGCCGGGGCTTCCCGTTTTGCGTGGTGACGTCACACGCAATAACGTGATGACGTCACTGTGCAACTTTATTTATACTTAATGTTAAGTATAGGAGCAGGGGGCATGCTGCTTAGAAGCCTGTATCTCAGGCATCTAAGCAGCTACAGACCCCAAGACCCACTGTTGGAAAGGTAATCACCTAACCTTTCCAACAGTGTAAGTCTTGGGGGTCTGAAAAAAATAATAAAAAAGTTAAAAAAAATGTTTTAAAAATAGAAAAATAAAAAAAAAACATTAAAATATCTTAGCACCAAGGTGGGAAAGTGCTTAGCACTCAAAGTGTTAAAGGGACACTGAACCCAATTTTTTTCTTTCATGATTCAGATAGAGCATGCAATTTTAAGCAACTTTCTAATTTACTTCTATTATCAATTGTTCTTCATTCTCTTGATATCTTTATTTGAAAAAGAAGGAATCTATGCTAAGGAGTCAGCAAATTGTTGGTTCAGGACCATGGACAGCACTTGTTTATTGGTGCTGTCCAATCAGCAAGGACAACCCAGATTGTTCACCAAAAAGGGGCCGGCATCTAAACTTACATTCTTGCTTTTCAAATAAACATACCAAGAGAATGAAGAAAATTTGATAATAGGAGTAAATTAGAAAGTTGCTTAAAATTGCATGCTCAATCTGAATCACAAAAGAAAAAATTTGGGTTCATAGTAACATAGTAACATACATAGTAGATAAGGTTGAAAAAAGACTGAAGTCCATCGAGTTCAACCTATACAAATCTAAAATACTTACAAAAAGCTCCAGTTAAGCTTAAATAACCCCATTAAAATGTGACCCATTTAATACTAGCAATCATATCCATGAATTTTGTTTATATACAGAAATTTATCCAGACTATTTTTAAATGTATCTATGGTATTGGCATTCACTACCTCCTTTGGTAATGAGTTCCACAATTTTATTGCTCTTACAGTGAAAAAACGTTTCTGTTGCAGGAGATTAAATCTCCTTTCCTCCAACCTTAAATTATGACCTCTTGTCAGAACCAATTTTCTTGGAATAAAAAGAGCTTCTGCCATCTCTGTATATGGGCCTTGAATATATTTATATAAAGTAATCATGTCACCTCTCAAGCGCCTTTTTTCTAAAGAGAACAGACCCAGTTTGGCTAGCCTCTCCTCATAGGTTAATTTCTCCAATCCCCTTATTAGCTTTGTGGCCCTTCTCTGAACTTTTTCTAGTTCTGCAATATCTTTTTTAGCAATCGGTCCCCAGAACTGCACTCCAAACTCAAGGTGAGGTCTTACCAGGGCTTTATATAATGACAGAATTATGCTTTCCTCCCTTGAATCAATGCCTCTTTTAATACATGCTAGTATCTTATTAGCCTTTGAAGCCGCTGCCCTGCATTGTGCACTCATCTTTAGCTTGTTATCTATTACTACTCCCAAATCCCTTTCCTCCTGTGTTTGGCTAAGTCTTGTCCCATTTAAAAAATACATAGCCTGCTTATTTTTACTTCCAAAATGTAGAACCTTACATTTTTCCGTATTAAATCTCATTTTCCATTCACTTGCCCATAGTTCTAATTTTAGCAAATCCCTTTGCAAAGAGAGTTCATCCTGCTCTGACCTAATGACCTTACTTAACTTAGTATCATCTGCAAAAATAGAGATGTCGCTATTTAATCCTTGCTCCAAGTCATTTATAAAAATATTAAAAAGAACAGGGCCCAGTACTGATCCCTGGGGGACGCCACTGATTACCTTTGTCCAATCTGAGTATGATCCATTTACTGCTACTCGTTGCTCCCTATCTTTTATCCAGTTATTTATCCATGAGCTAACATTTTCAGCTATTCCCAGTCCCTTAATTTTGTGCATTAATCTCTCATGTGGCACTGTATCAAATGCCTTTGCAAAATCTAAGTATATCACATCAACTGATTCCCCTTTATCTATATTTTTACTTCCTCGTAGAATCTAATTAGATTAGTTTGACATGATCTATTTCTCCTAAAGCCATGCTGATTAGAACTCATAATCTTGTTTACACGAATATGCTCATCAATATAATCCCTTATAATCCCTTCAAATATCTTCCCCACTATTGATGTCAGACTAACTGGTCTGTAGCTTCCTGGATCATCCCTGCTTCCCTTTTTGAAGAGTGGCACCACATCAGCTTTACGCCAATCCTGGGGTACCATGCCTGAGGATAATGAGTCTTGAAAAATTAAGAGTAAAGGTTTGTCTATAACAGTGCTAAGTTCCCTTAACACCCTTGGGTGTATTCCATCTGGGCCTGGAGTTTTATTTACCTTAATATTTTTTAGTTTTTTCCTGATATCCTCTAAACAAAACCCAGTTAGTGGTATGGACTGGCATGTTCTATTCTGTTCCAAAGTATCATTCAATGGTTCCTCTCTTGTGTATACTGAAGAAAAAAACTGGTTTAGTACCTCAGCCTTCTCCCTGTCATTATTTATCATGCTACCCTCCACACATTTTAATGTACCTATATTATCCTTCTTAGATTTTTTGCTATTTATGTACTTAAAGAACCTTTTAGGGTTAGACTTAGAATCCTTGGCAATTAATTTTTCATATTCAATTTTGGCTAATTTGATTGCTTTTTTGCATGCTTTGTTACATTCCTTATAAATATTGTATGCTGAGTCTGTACTATTTTCTTTTAATAATTTAAATGCCCTACGTTTTTTCCTAATTTCTTTTAACACATTTATATTTAGCCATAACGGCTTATTTTTTTTATTTTTATTTTTATAACCATATGGTATGTATTGATATGTATATTTATTTAACAAATTTTTAAATATTATCCATTTATCCTCTGTATTTTTATTAGAAAATACATTGTCCCAATTTATATTATTTAATGATTTCCTTAAATCGTTGAATTTTGCTTTCTTGAAATTAAAAGTCTTAGTTAAGCCTTTAAAACACTGCATATGAAAAGAGATTTCAAATGTGACCATGTTATGATCACTGTTACCCAAATGTTCTTTGATTTCTATGTTTGATATTATATCTGTATTGTTTGATAGCACTAAATCCAATATAGCTTTACTCCTAGTTGGCTCCTCTATTAATTGTGACAAGAAGTTATCCCTGAGAACATTTAAAAATCTATCCCCCTTAGCTGAATTACTAGTTTCATTGGCCCAGTTTATATCAGGGTAGTTAAAATCTCCCATAATTACAGCACTGTTATTAGCAGCCTTACCTATTTGCATTAGTAGTTGAGTTTCCTCTGGGTCACTAATGTTGGGAGGCTTGTAGCATGTTCCTAGTAATATTTTTTTAGGATTTTTCCCCCCACTCTTTATTTCAACCCACAGGGTCTCTACATTGTCACTTGCATCATAAATATCTTCCCTTATTGTAGGTTTAAGGTCAGGTTTAATATACATGCAGATTCCTCCACCCCTTTTATTATTCCTGTCCCTCCTAAATAATGTATACCCCTCTAAGTTAACTGCCCAGTCATGTGAATCATCCCACCAAGTTTCAGTTATACTGATAACATCATAGTCCTCTTCTGCAACTAAGAGCGTCAGCTCCCCCATTTTACCTGTCATGCTTCTTGCATTTGTTGTCATACATTTAATTTTCATGTGCTTTCTGCTGCTACTTGGTGTGCTTTCCTCTATACTTTCTAATGTGACATTTCTTAAGTCATCCCTTCCTTGAGATATTAATGGAGAGACATATTCAGACACTGATCTCTCTGTTCTATTTTGTTCAAATTGACCCTCCCCCCCTTTGCCTAGTTTAAAAGGTTCTCTAAACGTGCTACCATCCTTTCCCCCAACACACCTGCACCCATGTCATTCAGGTGCACATGTCTGGAGAATGTCTGGAGAATTACATAACAGGAAATAGTGCTGTATAATATTGTTCCAAAACTGCTGCCATATAGAGTTGCAGACACGTGCACACTCCTGAACTTACCTCCCTGGTTTTCAACAAAGGATAGTAAAATGGAAAGTTATTTAACCCCTTACTCTGTACGATGCTGCTGTCCTGGGCCTCTCTGCCGCAATTTTGCTAAAACTTGCGAGATCGCACTATTTCTGCACTGCCCCATGAGTAAGGATCAGGGGGTGGGATGTGTCAGGTGGGAGGGTAATCTATACACTAAAACTAAAATAAACCCTACAAGTTACCTAATTAACCTCTTCACTACAGTGCATAATACAAGTGTGGTGCGCAGCTGTATTTAGCGGCCTTCTAATTACCAAAAGCCATATATGTCTGCTATTTCTGAACAAAGGGATCACAGAGAAGCATTTACAACCATTTGTGCCATGATTGCACAAGCTGTTTGTAAATAAATTCAGTGAGAAACCTATAGTTTGTGAAAAAGTTAATACATTTTTTTATTTGATCGCATTTGGCGGTGAAATGGTAGCATGAAATATACCAAAATAGACTTAGATCAATACTTTGGGTTGTCTACTAAAAAAAAAAATATATAGTTTTGATAGGCAAATATAAAAAAGGCTGTAGTGATGGCAAAAAAATGCTAAAAATGCTCTGTTCTTTTGGGGAAGTTTTTGTCTGAAATGCCCAGTCCTTAAGGGGTTAAATTGAATCCTCCTACCTGAATCATGAAAAAAATATTTTGAGTTTTATGTCCATTTAAACTGATACACCATCTGTGCTGTTCCTGAGCATTACACAGTGGTTGTTTAAAGGCTGTATTTTTGTATTACTTCTGATTGGTTAACCAACCTTTACAAGGTATAAACACATGGTTATAAACAAGCACATGATTCATAACATAATGCTTTAATATATATTATTTAATTTATTTTATGTTCGTATTGTAAGATTGTGAAATACAGGAAACTGAACATGATAAAAAGTATAAAGAATATCAGTGTTTTGGAAATTTTGTCTGAATGTGCTAGTATGTTGCATTTGTTTAGGAGACGTTAGGATCTAGTGAATATACAAATAAGTCATGCAGCCATATAGAAGGTATAAGGTCTATCTCAGTTCTTGTGTTATTTCAGGGGATTCCTTGTCGAGTCACAAGAACAAACCATTTAGCACCATGGACCAAGACAATGATGCACATCCAAACAGCTGTGCCGAAATGTTCAAGGGCGCTTGGTGGTACGGTGCCTGCCATTCTTCAAACCTAAATGCATTGTACCATCTGGGACAACACAGTAGTAATGCAGATGGTATTAACTGGAGGACTGGAAAAGGGATAAATTACTCCTACAAATGGTCTGAAATGAAGATTAGACCTGTTTAGAAGAACCAGAGGTATCAAGGTATCAAACAAGGGAATTTCCTTTTAAGACTTATGATTAAAGCTTGCTTAAATATTATATCATAACCCCTTAAGGAAGGTGGCTTTTCCCAGTTTCTGTGCTTAAATGACAGAGGCAATTTTGTCATTTTCCCTTATCGGTTTCTTAATAATTATCTGCTCTCTTCCCTATCATATACCATTTTTAACAGGGATTTATTGTGATACCCAATATGGTCCATAAAATAGCCATAAATAGGAATTTAATACTAAACAGGGTGAGGGGGTAGAATAAAATAAAATTGATTTTTTTTTAAATAATCATTTTTTTATTTTTTTTACAAAAATAGTGTAGCTAAAAAATACCTTAACATAGATTATTTTGTTCTGATTTGAGAAGGTCTAGGTTTCCATATAATTTATGGGCAAATACCACAAGTATGGACTTCCAAATTGCTAAAACTTGCTATGCTTGGACTGTAAGCTTAAAATAGACATGAAACCCAAATGTATTTTTCATGATTCAGACAGAGCTTATAGTTTTAAGCAACTTTCTAATTCACTTCTGTTATCTAATTTACTTCATTATCTTGGTATCCTTTATTGAAGTATCAGAATGGGAGCTAGCTGATCACAACAGGTGAGCCTGTGAGAAGATGCATATGTGGGAAGCCGCCAATCATCAGCTAGCTCACAGTAATGCATTGCGTCCCTGAGCCTAGCTAGGTAGGTATATTTTTAACAATATATATATATCAAGAGAACAAAGTAAACTAGATAATAAGAGTTGTTTAAAGATGCATGCACCATCTGAATCATGAAAGAAAACTTTTTGGTTTAATATCTGTCATCCAATACAAAAACATACAAAAGTATGTATTTGTAGAAAGTAGACACTCCAGGGTATTAATCTAAAGGCATTTGACACTTTTAATTAACCCTTTTACCACCAAGGGGAGAAACCTAAAAAATAGGGTTAAAAAATGCTTAAATAATTCAAATTTATTTTAATAAGTGCATTTTTATAATTTTATTTTAACTATTTGTAAGTCATAGGTGCTGACAGGGAGAGAACGGGAGCTGTCAAAATAAGCCATTGTTTACATATGCGCGAAACACGTCAGATAGGAGCTGTACATATATGATGTCTTCTACCTGAACTAATAAATCCTGTCTTGTACTGGCTACTTGGTTCCAGTCTCCTTTCTTTCTACAAGATTGTTTACATATGGCCATGGGGACACTTTATTGGTCATCAACTCCCTCTCTATACTCACTCCTGAAGCATCTAGTGATAGCCCACTGAGCCTGATCCAGCAAGCATCACAGCATGCCAGTATGTAGTTCCATTTTATGTTAAAATTGTTTTTATTGAGATAACATCAACATACACAACAAGTGTCTTATACAGATGATTACATATTCGGTACATCAAGTGTTGGTATGCACTAGTTAGTACATACCGTGTTCAGATTATAATTTTATCTGCGTTATCTATCATAAGCAATACATTCTCAAAACCAATACATCACACCTGATGTTTTTCCTCGTGAAAGACTATTAACACATGTCTCATTTTTTGTTACTAAAAGAAATACAAAAAAAAAAAAAAAGAGAAAAAAAAACCATTTAACAAACTGTAATTGAACAAACAAATCAAACCATTGGTCGTTTAAAATCAATAAATTGTATATCACTGCAACTTTCTGCAAAGTAATCCTCTAGTGTTTTTTCCCTCTTTCAGTAGTGGAGGGGGGCCTACGTTAACCTGTTTAGTTTCCCTACCTATTGTATTTCCTGTATTAGTTAACACTTTTCTCACCTCTGTGTTTGTTTCTTTTTGAGATGCTATTTCTTTCTGTGTTCATGGTGTGGAGTTGAATTGGCTAGATTGGATGTGTTATCCAATAAAACCAGATTTTATGAAACACATCAACCGTTCCTAATAGCATTGCTGACATTTCATGTAAGGAGTATGTCATTTTAAATCTTTCTAGTATCTCATTCCATGTTGATACTCCCTCCTTCCAGTACCTGGCAATGCTTACATGTAGTTCCATTTTAAAGGGACAGTCAACCCAAAAAATGTCCTTACTCCTACAAATAATGTTTACTAGGATAAATATTTTAAAATGTAGCGCAATTTTGCTAAATATATTGTTTTCAAGAAAAATTACTTACTACATGTCCCTCTGGAGTTTTGAAATGGCCGCCAGCCCCCTCCTCTATTTCGTCATAAGCTTTTTCCTTCCTTTCTCTTCTGCGAGAAACTTCTCGTGCCTCCGCAGTCCCGTTGTTTGCGCATGCGCAATGCGCCGATTTTAGTGAAGGGACCTTTTGAAGCAGGAACTTAAAATAACCGCTCAGTATCCTAGCGGTTCCTATATGCGGCGGACCAGTTGGCTTCTCTTCATCTACCGCCGCATATAGAAACCGCTAGGATACTGAGCGGTACTGATGATCCTGAATCCTGCTAATTTGACATGTCACATTAGATTTAATACATTATTCCACTTATCATTGTCTGGTTTAATGAACTCTAGTGGAATCCCTTGTTGTTATAACTGTATGTGCTGGCGGAGAGGACAACATTCTCCTACACTTACTTGCAAAAAGATATATTAATGAGGCAGTAGTGCTGTCACAGCGTGTGTGTGTCTGGGTTCACTATATAAAAGGCGCTGAGCTGTAGAATAAAAAATCACTTACCACTGCAGTTTAGTTCACTTCTATATGGTGTGTAGATTGATCGGAATCTGATCCATGTTTTATATTGTATACCACTACAATATGAAGCCTTTGTTGTCATTGATTATAATAAACCATTCTATTTACGGCATATTGTATCCAAACTCACTCATCACTTTCTGCAATGATTGTCTGAGATACAAATGTAGCCATATTTTCTGTTTAAGAATCACTAAGATAACCTTTATATAGATTGAAACGAAATAGTGTCACACAAGCCAAAGATAAATTATCACTACAACATCAAGCAATGTTTTAGCATCCCTGCAAAAAATGTAATTCGTTATTGCTTTATTTTGTATGAATGTCCCCTTTGTAAACTGTGCCTAATAGGTAAAACGAGAATGTAAGGGAAATATAAAGAAATTGCTGAAAGTGGTTCTGAACATCTGTGAAATCCCAGCTACTCCTAAATTACTGAGAATACCAAACATTACATTCTGGATGTTCATCTTCATTTTCCTGGACGGCCCCCACTCACAGTTTATAACCAAAAATATGTCCGACAATAAAGCAGCCAAGCACTCCAACTACAGTCTCTCAGCAGGTTTGCTGTCCATAGAGGTTGTCAGCCCTTGAATATATGTATCAGAACAAAGGGCTCAGTGATGAGAAATGTCTATGCAAAACCCCTCTGAGGATATACAGAAACGTTTCGTGTCAGTTCTGTAATTAATAAACATTAATTTTGTCAAAAGATAAACCTTTTAAAAAATAGATTAAAAAAACCGTGAATGTTTACTAATATGTGTGTTTATTTTGTGAAGAAAGTTTCCTAAAGAAAACAAATATAGACATAAATATAACTAAACTTCTCGTATAACCGGCATTGTTATAATAATTTCCTCTTCTCTGAATTGTGATTTTTAATTATTATTATTATTATAACATTCAAAGGTATGTTCTGATATTCTCACAAACCTGTGTGTAAAATACAAGACACACAATTTACTGAAACGAATGTGTTTTAGACAGATCTCAGCAAACATTCCTTTCTGCTTCAGTGATATACAGCACCTAAATATTCCTGGAAGTTGCACAACATTCTAAAACATTTATTTCAGTAAATTGTGTGTCTTGTATTTTACACGCAGGTTTGTGAGAATATCAGAAAATACTTTTGAATGTTATAATAATAATAATAATTAAAAATCACAATCCAGAGAAGAGGAAATTAATATAACAATGCAGGTTATACAAGAAACCTCTTGTAAAATGAATTCAATGCGCAAAAAATTAAAATGATTACTATGAAAATGCAATTGTATGTAGACAAGTAAGCATATCCTGTATTCTACTTATTAGTAGAAAGTGAAACATTACGTGTACAATCTGCAATAATACAATATGGAGACAACAGTCCATGCCCAGCACAGCAGAAGAGTCCTAGTGAGGTCACCAGAATTCATACACACAACAGTAATATGTGACCTGGGCATTAAGTACAACTTAACCTCAGTGAGCATAGAAAAAGACCTTGTTGGATCTGGAAAGCCAGCAAACCCATAACACCTAGAAGGCAATCACATCCCTTGTACAGTGACTCATTGCCTGCCAGAGGGGCCTGTATCGTATTGCTTGGTAACCAAGTGAATAAATAGTCCAGGGAAAAACCCACTGGTTTATATAAAAAGCAACTGATATAGGACAACACATAAATACAAACACATCTGCACACATGAATCCCAGAAAAAGTCGAGCTTGTCACATTCATGCATTCCACTTTTGAATGTTATAATAATAACTAAAAATCACAATTCGTGTCAGTTCTGTAATTAGTAAACATTAATTTTGTCAAAAGATAAACCTTTTAAAAAATAGATAAAACACAGATTTAATTAATGTTTACTAATATGTGTGTTTATTTTGTGAAGAAAGTTTCCTAAAGAAAACAAATACAGGGAGCGCAGAATTATTAGGCAAGTTGTATTTTTGAGGATTAATTTTATTATTGAACAACAACCATGTTCTCAATGAACCCAAAAAACTCATTAATATCAAAGCTGAATAGTTTTGGAAGTAGTTTTTAGTTTGTTTTTAGTTATAGCTATTTTAGGGGGATATCTGTGTGTGCAGGTGACTATTACTGTGCATAATTATTAGGCAACTTAACAAAAAACAAATATATACCCATTTCAATTATTTATTTTTACCAGTGAAACCAATATAACATCTCAACATTCACAAATATACATTTCTGACATTCAAAAACAAAACAAAAACAAATCAGTGACCAATATAGCCACCTTTCTTTGCAAGGACACTCAAAAGCCTGCCATCCATGGATTCTGTCAGTGTTTTGATCTGTTCACCATCAACATTGCGTGCAGCAGCAACCACAGCCTCCCAGACACTGTTCAGAGAGGTGTACTGTTTTCCCTCCTTGCAAATCTCACATTTGATGATGGACCACAGGTTCTCAATGGGGTTCAGATCAGGTGAACAAGGAGGCCATGTCATTAGATTTTCTTCTTTTATACCCTTTCTTGCCAGCCACGCTGTGGAGTACTTGGACGCGTGTGATGGAGCATTGTCCTGCATGAAAATCATGTTTTTCTTGAAGGATGCAGACTTCTTCCTGTACCACTGCTTGAAGAAGGTGTCTTCCAGAAACTGGCAGTAGGACTGGGAGTTGAGCTTGACTCCATCCTCGGCCCCACAAGCTCATCTTTGATGATACCAGCCCAAACCAGTACTCCACCTCCACCTTGCTGGCGTCTGAGTCGGACTGGAGCTCTCTGCCCTTTACCAATCCAGCCACGGGCCCATCCATCTGGCCCATCAAGACTCACTCTCATTTCATCAGTCCATAAAACCTTAGAAAAATCAGTCTTGAGATATTTCTTGGCCCAGTCTTGACGTTTCAGCTTGTGTGTCTTGTTCAGTGGTGGTCGTCTTTCAGCCTTTCTTACCTTGGCCATGTCTCTGAGTATTGCACACCTTGTGCTTTTGGGCACTCCAGTGATGTTGCAGCTCTGAAATATGGCCAAACTGGTGGCAAGTGGCATCTTGGCAGCTGCACGCTTGACTTTTCTCAGTTCATGGGCAGTTATTTTGCGCTTTGGTTTTTCCACACGCTTCTTGCGACCCTGTTGACTATTTTGAATGAAACGCTTGATTGTTCGATGATCACGCTTCAGAAGCTTTGCAGTTTTAAGAGTGCTGTATCCCTCTTCAAGATATCTCACTATTTTTTACTTTTCTGAGCCTGTCAAGTCCTTCTTTTGACCCATTTTGCCAAAGGAAAGGAAGTTGACTAATAATTATGCACACCTGATATAGGGTGTTGATGTCATTAGACCACACCCCTTCTCATTACAGAGATGCACATCACCTAATATGCTTAATTGGTAGTAGGCTTTCGAGCCTATACAGCTTGGAGTAAGACAACATGCATAAAGAGGATGATGTGGTCAAAATACTAATTTGCCTAATAATTCTGCACTCCCTGTATAGACATAAATATAACTAAACTTCTCATATAACCGGCATTGTAATAATAATTTCCTCTTCTCTGATTTGTGATTTTTAATTATCATTATAACATTCAAAAGTGGAATGCATGAATGTGACAAGCTCGACTTTTTCTGGGATTCATGTGTGCAGATGTGTTTGTATTTATGTGTTGTCCTATATCAGTTGCTTTTTATATAAACCAGTGGGTTTTTCCCTGGACTATTTATTCACTTGGTTACCAAGCAATACGATACAGGCCCCTCTGGCAGGCAATGAGTCACTGTACAAGGGATGTGATTGCCTTCTAGGTGTTATGGGTTTGCTGGCTTTCCAGATCCAACAAGGTCTTTTTCTATGCTCACTGAGGTTAAGTTGTACTTAATGCCCAGGTCACATATTACTGTTGTGTGTATGAATTCTGGTGACCTCACTAGGACTCTTCTGCTGTGCTGGGCATGGACTGTTGTCTCCATATTGTATTATTGCAGATTGTACACGTAATGTTTCACTTTCTACTAATAAGTAGAATACAGGATATGCTTACTTGTCTACATACAATTGCATTTTCATAGTAATCATTTTAATTTTTTGCGCATTGAATTCATTTTACAAGAGGTTTCTTGTATAACCTGCATTGTTATATTAATTTCCTCTTCTCTGGATTGTGATTTTTAATTATTATTATTATTATAACATTCAAAAGTATTTTCTGATATTCTCACAAACCTGCGTGTAAAATACAAGACACACAATTTACTGAAATAAATGTTTTAGAATGTTGTGCAACTTCCAGGAATATTTAGGTGCTGTATATCACTGAAGCAGAAAGGAATGTTTGCTGAGATCTGTCTAAAACACATTCGTTTCAGTAAATTGTGTGTCTTGTATTTTACACACAGGTTTGTGAGAATATCAGAAAATACCTTTGAATGTTATAATAATAATAATAATAATAATAATTAAAAATCACAATTCAGGGGGGCGGAGCCGGCCAGCAATCCTGATGGTCGCATCAAGTTAGAGCTCCGACAAACGACCGCTCTAATGGGCAATAAATAACATATAATCACTCAGAACTGGTATATGCCCTACTATATATCACTTAAGAAAGCTGTTTGAACGTCAGACGCTAGAGAAAAGAGATCCGTATGACCGAAAAAACTGAATTAGACAAAGTCTGATTGCGGCCTATAACAGAACGACGACGCAACACAGTGTGAGCCACGCTACCAGCACACACGCCGCAGTGAGTCATTACATAGAGGCGCTAGCTAACGAGCCCGAGACACAGCTTGCTGATAAACCTCCTGTGTGGATCATCGCTTCAAGACCCTGCAAACCAGATAAACTACGGACCTAAGGTAAAACGTCATACAAATAACAAAAGACTGCGCCATACACTTATTACCGGGCCATAAAGATTGAACAGGCCCTATATAACGGCCCTATACCTTGCTTCTACTTGTGATCACTCATACTTCCGGCCGACATACATAACTACCTGATCAGTAGAATAATTAAAAGTGCGCACTACAAGATTAAACAGCGTGGAAACCGTGCGGCCTACCACTCCCTAAATACATACTGTGGAGCAGAATACGACCACTTACATCAAACTACATAGATCCTAGACTCAAGATGACCTCAAAGAGTAAAACCAAAGGAGACAAGCTTTTAAAGGGACATACAAGCACGGGAGGCAAATTTAACGCTTACTTTAAGAACCATGAAACCTCTTTGACTACAGAGCCTGATCTACCTCTCTCCGATACTACAGAACACTCCTCACAAGCTCCTACATCTATAGAGGATAAGACACCCATAACACGATCAGATCTAAAAGCTCTATCCACTAAGGCGGACCTCTCTAACATAATGCAACAAGTGAGTAAAGCTATAAAAGATGGCCTGGCAGAAGTTAAGAGAGATATTAGGGAGCTGGGAGACAGGGTGTTGGAATTAGAAGACCAACTAGAGGAGATGAATAAAGCCTCAGATAACACTGCACAAGCTTTTCAATTTCAATCTGAGGCCATTGAACGCTTACAGATCCAAATGGAAGACCTAGATAACAGAGGTAGAAGGCAGAACCTTCGGATTCGAGGCATACCAGAAAAAATTCTTCCACAACAACTACCCTCCTACTTACAAAACTTGTTCAAATTTTTATTGGATCTTGAAAAAGAACCTATAGCCCTGGACAGAGCCCACAGAGCCCTACGGCCAAAACCCCCAGACAGTATGCCACCACGAGATGTAATTCTGTGCTGTCACAAGTTTAAGGATAAAGAAAACCTTTTACAAGCATCTAGGAAGAAATCACCACTTTATTTTGGTGAAGATGTCATACAGATCTACCCTGACCTTAGCCCGATCACCCTAGCCAAACGTAAGGAAGCCAGATATTTAACTTTACACTTACAAGATCTTGGAATAGCATACAGATGGGGCTTCCCTTTTGCCATTAAAGTCCTGAAAGATGACAAAACATTTGTATACCGAAACCCAGATGATCTGGAACAGTTCTGCAGGCAGCTGAATATTGCACAACCATCTCTACCCAAGCTGACAGAAACCTCAAGAAAAAGAGACCAAGAGAGATCTTTGTCACCTAAACCACAAAGAAGAAGCTGGTCAACTAGACCCACAAAGAGGAAAAATACAACGGCGTCAGACTCTCCTGCCAGATCTTCGGACATAACATGACAAAAATGACAGTAACTCTTAACTCCTTTTCTCTTTTTGATAGCTTTGCCCTGCTAAAAGGGCATTATATAGAGAATATCCAGCTTTCTACCAGCGAACCCAGTCAAATGAGTCTTATATCATTGTTTGACATGTTTAAAAAATGAATAATTTGTACCCAAAATAGAGTGGACAGGCACAAACATCAGCCTACTCTCCCCCACCCACTCACTGTTAAGTTAGAATTACAGACCTAGTTTAGCACTATCTATAATCTTAGGATGAGTAATTCTAGGAATGCTAGTACAGTTTTCCTTTTGTTTGTTTGTTTTTGTTTGTCTTTTTTACTGATTGATTGTATTTTCATATCTAACACTGTTGGTTTTTTATTTCAGACTCCAGGTTGTCTTTTATTACTTGAAACAGCGATACCTTTTTGTAGCTCTATCAAAATGTTAATATCCCAGGGGATGCCTCCGAACTCCATGTCTTCCCAACTCTCAGGTGGGACGAAACTGACCGACACTTACCACCCCCCATGACCATGACAGTCCCACGAATTCAGATCATTTCACAAAATGTGAAGGGCCTTAATTCGCCAAATAAGTGGTCTATTGCTCTTAAACACTTTGCTACCTACTCTCACTCTATTATCTTCTTACAAGAGACCCACTTTATCACAGGCGCAGAGCCTTCTCTAGTCTCAAAGGACTTCCCTACAAACTACCATAACGCATACCACGCCAAGAAGCAAGGTGTTACCATACTACTTCACAAACTCCTCCATTTCCAGCTACATAACAAAATCACAGACACAGAGGGACAGATCCTTATTCTCACAGGTCTCCTGTTTAACAAACCAATCACTCTAGTTAATATCTATGCCCCACTTAGTCGTAGACGAAAATGTTTCCAAAAAGTTCTCTCCCTGGTTTTAGAACACAAGAAAGGTCTGGTAGTGATGGGAGGAGACCTTAATACAGTACTAGATCCAATCATGGACTCGTCTACAAAACACGGACAAGCGAAATCTAGAGCACCGAATACAACCCTATCATGTATAAAAGAATTGGGCCTTATCGATACCTGGCGCATACAGCACCCAACACAACACAACTATACCTTTTATTCACATCCATGGGCAACATACACCCGAATTGATTACTTATTTATTGATAGACATCACTTATCCCTCCTAAGAGACTCAGACATTCGACCTACAGCATGGTCTGACCATTCAGCAGTACACCTAGAGTTAGACTGGCCCGAGATCCCAACAATCCCTTACACTTGGAGACTAGAGGACTCACTCCTTCATTATCCCCCAACACAAAAAATATTACAAAATGCATTGACTGAATATTTCCAATTTAACTGCACCAACGACTCACTTCCAGGTACTATCTGGGAGGCACACAAGGCGTACATCAGAGGGGAATGTATAAAGCAAACAGCCAAAATAAAAAAGCAATATCGCTCCTCAGTGACTAACTTAACGACACAGTTATACACACTAGAGGCACAACACAAGAATAACCCATCAAATAAAACACTTCTGTCACAGATAACTAAAATTAGACAAGATTTAAACATTATTCTTTCTAAAGAGGCACAGAGAAAGGCTCTAGCACTGAAAAAAAATATATTTCTTCGAAAGTAATAGAGCAGGACCTAGATTGGCCAGATTACTTAACCAACAAACCACTAAATCCCACATCCACGAATTAGTGACACCAACGGGCCAACATCTCATTGAAAGCAGAGATATAGCAGAACAATTCAAAACCTATTACTCAGAGTTATATAATCTACCATCAGATCAATCCCCAAAAAGGCTGACTGAGCTCCAGACATATATAAAAGAAGCCAACCTCCCGAAAATACAGACGACATTAAAAGAAAATTTCGAAGCACCTATCTCACTACAGGAAATCCTCTCAGTGATTGCTAAGCTACCCTCTGGGAAGAGCCCAGGCCCAGATGGGTTTACCAACATTTATTATAAAACATTTAGAACCTCCCTGGCTCCGCACCTCCTAAACCTATTTAAAACTATAGACGATGGGAAAGCGCTCCCTAAGGAAATGCAACAAGCCCATATTTCAGTTATCCTAAAACAAGGGAAAACACCATCAGACACTAAAAGCTACAGACCTATCTCACTTTTAAATGCGGACCTCAAAATACTAGGCAAGATCTTAGCTAAAAGACTGAATAGGTTACTAGAAGATATTATCCATACAGACCAGGTTGGGTACGTACCCCATAGGGAGGCTAGAGATAATACCATAAGAGCCCTGACCCTCATGTCCTACTCTAAACACTACAAGATACCGACGGTCTTCTTGGCAACAGATGCCGAGAAGGCCTTCGACAGGCTAGACTGGCAGTTCCTCAAGATAGGACTGGGGCCCCTAATGCGCAACAGAATATTCAGTCTTTATGCTCACCCCACAGCAAAAGTCAAGGCTAATGGTATATTATCCCACCCTTTTACAATTAATAACGGCACACGGCAGGGATGCCCCCTATCCCCTCTTCTGTTCATACTCACCATGGAGGTTATGGCCGCCCACATATGTAACAACCACACCATTAAAGGTATAGAAATTGGCCCACATAGCTTTAAAATTGCACTTTACGCGGACGATGTCCTCTTTACAGTTACAGACCCAGCCCAATCCTTGAAAGAAATTATGCTTGAACTCAACCAATTTGGGAGATTCTCCAATTTTACTGTAAACACGACTAAATCAGAACTACTAAACATATCCCTTAGGAGAGAGGAGTTTTCCAGATTAGCAGAGATCTGTCCACTTTCACTCAAAACAGACGCTATAAAATACCTGGGTATTTTCCTGTCCCCAAACTCTACCACCCTTTTTAAAAAGAACTTTGAAGCCCTCATGCTATCAACTCAGAAAGACCTAAATACTTGGGCAACAAAGCCTCTCTCCTGGTGGGGCAAAATACAAAGTATAAAAATGACAACCCTCCCAAGAATCTTATATACGCTACAAGCCCTACCTATAGCCTTACCAGGTTGGTTCCCTCTGAGACTTCAGAACCATATAAATAGATTCATATGGGGTAACCGTAAACCACGAATAAATAAAGCAACACTATACAGGCCCACTTCAACGGGAGGCTTAGGCCTGCCGAATATACAGCTATACTTAGACGCGATAGTACTCCAGAGAGTCTATGACTGGCATAACACATCAGGACACAAAGCCTGGATTTCCATTGACTCTCAAATACTGAAAGTCCCATCTGTAGGAGCTCTATGCTGGGTCGCTAAACCCTTAAGACCCTTGCAATGCACAACACTTCCAATACACCAACACTTCTTTTACTCTTGGGAAAAAATCAAACACAAAAGAAGGGACATCTCTGGACCTAGATCGCCCCTTTTTCCCATCCCATTAAATGCAGAATTGACGGGTGGGCTAGACAGAAACTTTCAAAGAGAAACGGAATGGGGATATACCACTCCTTTAAAGGAGTTTGTTCGGGAGGGGAAACTCATACGTAGGGAAGAAATGAGGGAAGTAGCACAAGGGGCATACTATCCATGGCTAAAATATAATCAACTCACACATTTTATCAACACAACACTATTTCAAAAAGACTATCTAAGGCAACTGACCCCTTTTGAGAACATCTGCTCGGCCAATACACCGTCACCACACTCACTATCCAAAATACGTAGTATATTACAGAATCATATGAAGACAGAACTACCTGCTTACACCAACAACTGGCACAAAGAACTCGGAACCACTCTAAGCGAGGAGGATTGGGCGAACATATTCCAAAACACGAAAAAGTCCTCAACCTCTCCAAAACTCCATGAATTAAATTTCAAAGTACTCACACTCTGGTATCTGACTCCAGCTAGATTACGCTCTATTTACCCATCCTCCAACGATCACTGTTGGAGAGGTTGCAAAAAGAGAGGCAATTATCTATACATGTGGTGGGACTGCGAGTTATTAACACAATTATGGCAATTCATAGAAACTCATTTTAGGAAAGGCCTAATCAAAGACCTCCGACTGACACCCCATATTACCCTCCTGAATAGACTTCCCCAAATATCATGTAGACTTAGAAGACAACTACTACAAATTGGCATTAATGGAGCTAAAGCTCTAATTGCTTTACACTGGAAAATGCCCGTACCCTTGACAGGACAGATGTAGCTAATAAAAATGAACGAACTCCTAGACCTAGAGGAATTTGGATACTTAAAAAGAATGAGACTAGAATTTTTCCAGAATATGAAATTCCTATGGGACGACTCATTACCCCCGACTGAACACTAACTCACATTGATCCTCATATAACTCCCCTCTGATTGACTTTTTGACATGGAGTCGGAGGCTCCCCTCGGCAAAGTAAGACTTATGTGGAACATATCCTACATAGGTTCACTAGTAACATATCCCTGGATTTAGGTGAAACTCTAGAGATTATTTCATGTTGAGCTATTCAACCCGAATTTTAATAAATTTAGTATGAAGAAATACTAGCTACTCCCAACACAAAGATAATGATAATGATCAGTAAGGTTTAATTTTGTTTTTGTTATTTAATTTGTTAGGTTATGTTTTAATTACAGATATATAAGCCTCCATCCTATATTAAGATTTATTTCTTTACATGAATGCACAGATTGTAATATGTAAACCTTTACGGTGAGTGCACCGTTGTTTGTGACTTTTTCTTTATGTGCTTTTGATCAATAAATGATGGAATTTAAAAAAAAAAATAAAAAATAAATAAATCACAATTCAGAGAAGAGGAAATTATTATAACAATGCCGGTTATACGAGAAGTTTAGTTATATTTATGTCTATATTTGTTTTCTTTAGGAAACTTTCTTCACAAAATAAACACACATATTAGTAAACATTCACTAAATCTGTGTTTTTTTAATCTATTTTTTAAAAGGTTTATCTTTTGACAAAATTAATGTTTATTAATTACAGAACTGACACGAAACGTTTCTGTATATCCTCAGAGGGGTTTTGCATAGACATTTCTCATCACTGAGCCCTTTGTTCTGATACATATATTCAAGGGCTGACAACCTCTATGGACAGCAAACCTGCTGAGAGACTGCAGTTGGAGTGCTTGGCTGCTTTATTGTCGGACATATTTTTGGTTATAAACTGTGAGTGGGGGCCGTCCAGGAAAATGAAGATGAACATCCAGAATGTAATGTTTGGTATTCTCAGTAATTTAGGAGTAGCTGGGATTTCACAGATGTTCAGAACCACTTTCAGCAATTTCTTTATATTTCCCTTACATTCTAGTTTTACCTATTAGGCACAGTTTACAAAGGGGACATTCATACAAAATAAAGCAATAACGAATTACATTTTTTGCAGGGATGATAAAACATTGCTTGATGTTGTAGTGATAATTTATCTTTGGCTTGTGTGACACTATTTCGTTTCAATCTATATAAAGGTTATCTTAGTGATTCTTAAACAGAAAATATGGCTACATTTGTATCTCAGATAATCATTGCAGAAAGTGATGAGTGAGTTTGGATACAATATGCCGTAAATAGAATGGTTTATTATAATCAATGACAACAAAGGCTTCATATTGTAGTGGTATACAATATACAACATGGATCAGATTCCGATCAATCTACACACCATATAGAAGTGAACTAAACTGCAGTGGTAAGTGATTTTTTATTCTACAGCTCAGCGCCTTTTATATAGTGAACCCAGACACACACACGCTGTGACAGCACTACTGCCTCATTAATATATCTTTTTGCAAGTAAGTGTAGGAGAATGTTGTCCTCTCCGCCAGCACATACAGTTATAACAACAAGGGATTCCACTAGAGTTCATTAAACCAGACACTGATAAGTGGAATAATGTATTAAATCTAATGTGACATGTCAAATTAGCAGGATTCAGGATCATCAGTATCCTAGCGGTTTCTATATGCGGCGGTAGATGAAGAGAAGCCAACTGGTCCGCCGCATATAGGAACCGCTAGGATACTGAGCGGTTATTTTAAGTTCCTGCTTCAAAAGGTCCCTTCACTAAAATCGGCGCATTGCGCATGCGCAAACAACGGGACTGCGGAGGCACGAGAAGTTTCTCGCAGAAGAGAAAGGAAGGAAAAAGCTTATGACAAAATAGAGGAGGGGGCTGGCGGCCATTTCAAAACTCCAGAGGGACATGTAGTAAGTAATTTTTCTTGAAAACAATATATTTAGCAAAATTGCGCTACATTTTAAAATATTTATCCTAGTAAACATTATCTGTAGGAGTAAGGAAATTTTTTGGGTTGACTGTCCCTTTAAGTCTGTGACTGGCTGTCACTGCACTGTTGCTGGATAACCTCACATGCAGGCATCCAGCAACAGCACAAGAAGATACATGATGATCTCAGTGTGTAGCTCATGTATTGGAGGCACAAGCACACAATTACTCTGACAGTCTGCTTGCCTGGTGTTGGCTAATAGCATTAGTTATTTGCTGCCTCACTACTGAGACTTGCAGAAGTAGGATGGTGACACCACTGTCAGTGAGAATTTTGCTACCAGAACCCTGGAATGTAAATGTAAACTATTAAATAAATATAAATGTTCCTATAATACAAAGATCTATTGTAAATCAATTGCATCTGAGATGAGTAAAAAAAAAAAAAAGGTGCTTACCTGGCTGAAAAGTTCTTACATTCTGCTCTTTAAAGCACCAAAGTCATTGCTGCCTCTGGCACTTTACTCAGCCTTCTAAAAGTGTCTTCTATGCATTTATCCTGTTTGGGTTTTTTATTATCGGCAGAGACTTCACAAATACCATTTTTATGTTGTTGTTTTGCTATTCTACAGAATTATAAAAAGTTGAATCACTTTGAATTCATAAGAATTGTAGAAAACTGTTACAAACACGCGTCCTTTTAAATATCAAACCTTAAAGGGACGGGAAATCCCAACATTTTCTTTCATGGTTTGGATAGAACATACTATATTAAACAATTGTCCATTTTACTTTTATTATCACATCTGCTTAATTCTTTTGTTATCTTTACTGAAGTAACAGCACTGCACTTCTGGCAGTTAGATAAAGACATCTAATTAGCCAATCACAAGAGACAAATGTGTGCAGGCACCAATCAGCAGCTAGCTCCCACTAGCGTAGGATATGTGCATTTTTTTTTTCAACAAGGTATACCCAGAGAACAAAGCACATTTAAGAAAAGTTGTGAATTTAAAATCATATTAAAATGACATGCTCTATCTGAATTATGTAAGTTTAATTTTGAGTTTCCTATCCCTTTATATTCAGGTACCTTTTTCATAGTAATACTTAATATAATCTTACAAATAGGGCTTAGTAGGATTTCTTCTCCCAATTCTACTTACAAAATAATGTAACTTTTTTTCCAAAGTAGTAACTTCAGATTGTTATAGAAAAAATAAAAATATTGCATATTATTCTGCATTGGATTAATTAGCTTACTGTGTCTCATTTTGCAAGTTTGTTCTGAATTTCCTGATATTCATAAAACATTCTGCAGCTTTTAATGTTACTGAGATCAGGGGATGTAGCAGCAACAATGTACAATATTTATTATAATTAAAGCTTCCATCTCAAACAACATATTGATTGACAGGACTTTAATAACTCTTTGTATAAAAATCAAGAAAAAGGACTTTAGTAGATTTGTTACTAAAGTTTTTAGAAAGATCACTAAAAATAAATAGTACAATAAATGTCAACATTTAGGGAAATTAATGAAAGTTCTAGTTTCCTAAATAAGTTGTGATAAGTTGTGTTACCACGACAACATGTCTTGTTAGCCATTATCCAATCACATGTATCCCGGTAATATGTGTAAATTTAACCCACACCAAATAGGATTGGTAGAGAATTTAAAACAAATGGTTTCACATCACATGACTTGCACTGAAATGAATGATGTATTAATGTACAAAGTTATATTCTGCTAATAAAATCACTGCTTAAATAGAAGCACAGTCTTGTGTAATTATTGTCACTCTCTGGATAGGTTTAACCCAGATTTGGAAAAAGATTGTCCCATTCAGTTATTAAAGGGACAGTAAACACCTTGAGAAATTAATATATAAAATGTTTAGTTATAAATAGTAATACAACTTTGCAATTCACTTTCATTATTGACTTTGCCTCATTTTCATGTAATTTAGCTCTGAAAATTGTGACCTTTCTATTTCTCAGAACTGGAAAACTCTCTGTTGAAATCTCAAGGCTAACCTGGCTTCATATCAGTCACTAAATGGATTTAACTGATCACTGCAAAACAATGCATTTTATACTAACAAAATGACTGTGGCTAGCCTTGTTGTCTGCAGACTCAAGCTTGGATTTGGAAGCATAGATTCATTTTCCCAAAGATCCTTATTTCTTAGTTTGCATTGGATGAACTGGTGGGATTATTATATTTTTTTTATAGGTGTAGGCTGGGAATAGTCTATAGGGGAAGCTGGAGGGAGGACTTGCTTTGAGCCTCAGGTATAATGATCAGGGTATTACAACTCTACTGGTCTCTCTAGCAGTTTGTCAGTAGGTCATTATGTCAGTAGGTCACTATGTCTGTATGTCAGTAGGTCTGTGTGTCAGTAGGTCAGTATCTCTGTATGTCAGTAGGTCTGTATGTCTGTATGTCAGTAGGCCAGTATGTCTGTATGTCAGTAGGTCAGTATGTCTGTATGTCAGTAGGTCAGTATGTCTGTATGTCAGTAGGTGGGAGATACTGGGAGTAAGAGGGGCTGGGAGACCAAGACCCCCCTTCTGCCTGTCCAGCAGTATCTGTGACAATTGGATGCCATGCTTACATATAAAAAGTCCAGCAACTTGAAACTAGTGATGTCTCGAACCTAAAAATTTCGGTCTGCGAACGGTGGACTCGAACTTCCGCTACTGTTCGCGAACCGACGAACCGCCATTGACTTCAATAGGCAGGTGAACTTTAAAACCCACAAGGACTCTTTCTGGCCACAATAGTGATGGAAAAGTTGTTTCAAGGGGACTAACACCTGGACTGTGGCATGCCGGAGGGGGATCCATGGCAAAACTCCCACGGAAAATTACATAGTTGATGCAGAGTCTGGTTTTAACCCATAAAGGGCCTAAATCACCTAACATTCCTAAATTGTTTGGAATAACGTGCTTTAAAACATCAGGTATGATGTTGTATCGATCAGGTAGTGTAAGGGTTACGCCCGCTTCACAGTGACAGACCAAACTCCCCGTGTAACGCACCGCAAACAACCACAAACAGTCCATTTGCACAACCACGAGATAGATAGATTTGATAGATAGATAGATACATAGATTAAATAGATCAATAGATGCAATATACATATGATAGATACAAATTACATAGATCAATAGATGCAATATACATTTGATAGATACGAATTACATAGATCAATAGATGCAATATACATTTCATAGATACGAATTACATAGATCAAAATATGCAATATACATTGGATAGATATGAATTACATAGATCAATAGATGCAATATATATTTGATAGATACGATTGATAGTTAGATAGATTCGATAGATAAATAGATAGACTTGATAGATATATAATTTCCCTGACAGAGTAAAACAATAAGACATGCGGTCTGAGACCCGTGGTGTGTTAAGTAGTACTATTCTTAGCAGTTTACTACCTGTTACTCCCCCTATCGGGGGAGGTCTATATGGCCTGCATTTTTGGAACAGGGAGATGGAAGAAGATGCTTGGTCTGTCCTCCTACTTCAAATTTGGCCGAAACACAAGTGGCTGTCACAAAACAGTCCGGCCACGAGATAGATAGATTTGATAGATAGATATACATAGATTGATAGTTAGATAGAATCGATAGAAGATAACTAGATAAATTTGATAGATATATAATTACCCTGACAAAGTATAATAATAAAACATGCGGTCTGGGACCCATGGTAACTAGGTTGTGTTAAGTAGTACTATTCTTAGCAGTTTAATCCCTGTTACTCCCCCTATTGGGGGAGGTCTATATGGCCTGCATGATATATAATTACCCTGACAAAGTATAACAATAAGACATGTGGTCTGGGACCCATGGTAACAAGGTTGTGTTAAGTAGTACTATTCTTAGCAGTTTAATCCCTTTTACTCCCCCTATCGGGGGAGGTCTATATCTATATGGCCTGCATGATATATAATTACCCTGACAAAGTATAACAATAAAACATGCGGTCTGGGACCCATGGTAACAAGGTTGTGTTAAATAGTACTATTCTTAGCAGTTTAATCCCTGTTACTCCCCCTATCGGGGGAGGTCTATATGGCCTGCATTTTTGGAACAGGGAGATGGAAGAAGATGCTCGGTCTGTCCTCCTACTTCAAATTTGGCCGAAACACAAGTGGCTGTCACAAAACAGTCCAGCCACAAGATAGATAGATTTGATAGATAGATATACATAGATTGATAGAATCGATAGAAGATAAATAGATAGATTTGATAGATATATAATTACCCTGACAAAGTATAATAATAAAACATGCGGTCTGGGACCCATGGTAACTAGGTTGTTTTAAGTAGTACTATTCTTAGCAGTTTAATCCCTGTTACTCCCCCTATCGGGGGGAGGTCTATATGGCCTGCATGATATATAATTACCCCGACAAAGTATAACAATAAAACATGCGGTCTGGAACCCATGGTAACTAGGTTGTGTCAAGTAGTACTATTCTTAGCAGTTTAATACCTGTTACTCCCCCTATCGGGGGAGGTCTATATGGCCTGCATTTTTGGAACAGGGAGATGGAAGAAGATGCTTGGTCTGTCCTCCTACTTCAAATTTGGCCAAAACACAAGTGGCTGTCACAAAAGATTACATAGATCAAAAGAGGCAATATACATTTGATAGATACGAATTACATAGATCAAAAGATGCAATATACATTTGATAGATACGAATTACATAGATCAATAGATGCAATATACATTTGATAGATACAAATTACATAGATCAAAAGATGCAATTTACATGTGATAGATACGAATTACATAGATCAAATGATGCAATATACATTTGATAGATACTAATTACATGGATCAAAAGATGCAATATACATTTGATAGATACGAATTACATAGATCAATAGATGCAATATACATTTAATAGATACGAATTACATGGATCAAAAGATTCAATATACATTTGATAGATACGAATTACATAGATCAAAAGATGCAATTTACATTTGATAGACACAAATTACATAGATCAAAAGATGCAATATAAATTTGATAGATACGAATTACATGGATCAAAAGATGCAATATACATTTGATAGATACGAATTACATCAATAGATGCAATATACATTTGATAGATACGAATTACATCAATAGATGCAATATACATTTGATAGATACGAATTACATAGATCAAAAGATGCAATATACATTTGATAGGTACGAATAACATAGATCAAAAGATGCAATATACATTTGATAGATACGAATTACAGAGATCAATAGATGCAATATATATTTGATTAATACAATTGATAGTTATATAATTTCCCTGACAGAGTATAACAATAAGACATGCGGTCTGGGACCCGTGGTGTGTCAAGTACTAAGTAGTACTATTCTTAGCAGTTTAATACCTGTTACTCCTCCTATCGGGGGAGGTCTATATGGCCTTGATTTTCGGAACAGGGAGATGGAAGAAGATGCTTGGTCTGTCCTCCTACTTCAAATTTGGCCGAAACACAAGTGGCTGTCACAAAACAGTCCGGCCACGAGATCGATAGATTTGATAGATAGATCCATAGATCAATAGATGCAATATACATTTAATAGATACGAATTACATAGATCAAAAGATGCAATATACATTTGATAGATACGAATTACATGGATCAAAAGATGCAATATACATTTGATAGATACGAATTACATCAATAGAAGCAATATACATTTGATAGATACGAATTACATAGATCTAAAGATGCAATATACATTTGATAGATACGAATTCCATAGATCAATAGATGCAATATACATTTGATAGATACGAATTGCATAGATCAAAAGATGCAATATACATTTGATAGATACGATCTACATAGATCAAAAGATGCAATATACATTTGATAGATACGAATTGCATAGATCAAAAGATGCAATATACATTTGATAGCTACAAATTACATAGATCAATAGATGCAATATACATTTGATAGATACGAATTACATAGATTAAGATCAATAGATGCAATATACATTTGATAGATACGATCTACATAGATCAAAAGATGCAATATACATTTGATAGATACGAATTACATAGATCAATAGATGCAATATACATTTGATAGATACGAATTACATAGATCAATAGATGCAATATACATTTGATAGATACGAATTACATAGAACAATAGATGCAATATACATTTGATAGATACGAATTCCATAGATCAATAGATGCAATATACATTTGATAGATACGAATTGCATAGATCAATAGATGCAATATACATTTTATAGATACGATTGATAGTTAGATAGATTTGATAGATAAATAGATAATTTGAAAAATATATAATTTCTCAGGCAGAGAATTACAAAGAGTTGCGGTCTCGGACCCATGGTAAGGTTACTTCCTTTTGCACAATCGAGTACAGGTTGGGGTCCGGGGTTGCCTTTTTGTGCTGTCTAATTCTTTCAGGTATACCAGTTGCAGAGGTTCTGACCCTGCATTCTGTCTGCACCTCTCCCTGCAAGAGAGATCTGTTACAGAGTCTGTGGGCCGGTATGCAAAGAGCTGGCCTGCCTGAAAGGAGCAGCAAGGCAGAGGGATCGATTCCTACCTATAAGAAACCAGATGGCACGCTACCTGCTTGAAGTGTGCAGTGAGGCAGAGGGATCTATTCCTGCCTAGAAGCAGACAGGCAGAGGGGATGCTACCTGCCTGGGAGCCCACTGAGACCAGCCCAGCTGGGGGAGATACAGCCGCTGGCTTGACCCCGGTCTCAGCCACGATAGCCCTGGTCCCACTATTTGGAGGCAGAGGGATCTATTCCTGCCAAGAAGCAGCCTGGCAGGGGGATTTATTCCTGCCTAGAAGCAGACAGGCAGAGGGGACGATACCTGCCAAGAAAGAGCTGCAGGGCAGAGAGGACGCTACCTGACTGGAAGTCCACTGAGACCAGCCCAGCTGGGGAGATATACCCGCAACTATATCTCTGGTCCCACTATCCGGTGGCCACCCCTGGGTTTGGACAGAGGAAGGGAGACTCCCTAGTGGAGTACCGCTACATCCGGGAGATGGAAAAAGATGTTTGGACACCCAGTACAGGTCATTCTCCTTCAGCCTTTTTTCCCCGACCCCAAACAGGCACGACAGCATGAAAGACCCCATCTGCCATGACTTACTTTTGCACAATCGAGTACAGGTATGGCATCGATTTTAGGAACCCGGAGATCATTTTTTGGAACCGGGAGATGGAAAAAGATGCTTGGACACCCAATACAGGTCGTTCTCCTTCAGCCTTTTTATACGAGGGTCCCCGACCCCAAACAGGCACGACAGCATGAAAGACCCCATCTGCCATGACTTACTTTTGCACAATCGAGTACAGGTATGGCATCGATTTTAGGAACCCGGAGATAATTTTTAGGAACCGGGAGATGGAAAAAGATGCTTGGACACCCAGTACAGGTCGTTCTCCTTCAGCCTTTTTATACGAGGGTCCCCGACCCCAAACAGGCACGACAGCATGAAAAACCCCATCTGCCATGACTTACTTTTGCACAATCGAGTACAGGTATGGCATCGATTTTAGGAACCGGGAGATAATTTATAGGAACCGGGAGATGGAAAAAGATGCTTGGACACCCAGTACAGGTCGTTCTCCTTCAGCCTTTTTATACTAGGGTCCCCGACCCTCAACAGGCACGACAGCATGAAAGACCACATATGCCATCACTTCCTTTTGCACAATCGAGTACAGGTATGGCATCGTTTTTAGGAACCTGGAGATAATTTTTAGGAACCGGGAGATGGAAAAAGATGCTTGGTCGGTCCTCCTACTTCAAATTTGTGGCACTGCGCGTGCAATCTACTGTCCCACCGGATATGAGTGGTGTGTTAAGTAGTACTATTCTTAACAGTTTAATCACTGTTATGTGCCTTTTTTTTGGTTTGGGTTTTGTAGCCACAGTGCAGCACCAGAGGCCAGAAAAATTAGGCATGTACAAATGCCTGAAAAATTAGGTATTGTTGCAGCCGCTGCTAATGTAGCAGCGGTCAGAAAAATTGATGTTTGTAAAACAGTTAGAAAGTGCCCTAAAACATTGCGGCTTGAACCCTAGTTGTTGGCGGATAAGTCACGCAAGTCATCCGGCATTCGAAGATAAAATACAGCAGCGTGTGTACCATTTGTAGCCCAAGGCAGCTCATCTCATCAGGCCTTTTTTACTCAAATGTATTGCCCAAATGTATTGCCCATCCCTCATTCATTTTAATAAAGGTGAGATAATCAAGACTTTTTTGACCTAGGCGACTTCTCCTCTCAGTGACAATACCTCCTGCTGCACTGAAGGTCCTTTCTGACAGGACACTTGAAGCAGGGCAGGCCAGAAGTTCGATTGCAAATTGCGATAGCTCAGGCCACAGGTCAAGCCTGCACACCCAGTAGTCAAGGGGTCCATCGCTCCTCAGAGTGTCGAGATCCGCAGTTAATGCTAGGTAGTCTGCTACCTGTCGGTTGAGTCTTTCTCTGAGGCTGGATCCCAAAGGGCTGTGGCGATGCATAGGAGTTAAAAAGGTCCGTATGTCCTCCATCAACAACACGTCTGGAAAGCGTCCTGTCCTTGCCGGCGTGGTCGTGGGAGGAGGAGTATTACTTTAATCTCTTCCCCTGTTAGATTCCCGTTGTGCTGTGACATCACCCTTATACGCTGTGTAAAGCATACTTTTTAATTTATTTTTGAACTGCTCCATCCTTTCCGACTTGCGGGAATTTGGTAACATTTCAGTCACTTTATGCTTATACCAGGGGTCTAGTAGCGTGGACACCCAGTACAGGTCGTTCTCCTTCAGCTTTTTTATACGAGGGTCCCTCAACAGGCATGACAGCATGAAAGACCCCATTTGCACAAGGTTGGATGCCGAGCTAATCATGTCCCGTTCCTCGTCCTCACTGATGTCACTGAAGGTATCTTCTTCCCCCCAGCCACGTACAACACCATGGGTACCAGATAGGTGACAACAACGAGCACCCTGGGATGCCTGTTGTGCTTGGTCTTCCTCCTCCTCAAAGCCACATTCCTCCTCTGACTCCTCTTCCTCACAATCCTCTTCCTGCATTGCCGCTGGTCCAGCAAGCGATGCGGATAAGGCTGTTTCTGGTGGTGATGGAGACCACAACTCTTCTTCTTCACGCTCATCTACGACCTGATCCAGCACTCTTCGCAGGGCACGCTGCAGGAAGAAAACAAATGGTATGATGTCGCTGATGGTGCCTTCAGTGTGACTGACTAGGTTTGTCACCTCCTCAAAAGGACGCATAAGCCAACAGGCATTGCGCATGAGCGTCCAGTAACGTGGCAAAAAAATTCCCAGCTCCCCAGAGGCTGTCCTAGAACCCTGGTCATACAAATACTAGTTAACGGCTTTTTCTTGTTGGAGCAGGCGGTCGAGCATTAGGAGTGTTGAATTCCAATGTGTCGGGCTGTCACAAATCAAGCGCCTCACTGGCAGGTTGTTTCGCCGCTGGATATCGGACAAGTGCACAATGGCTGTGTAGGAACGCCTGAAATGGCCACACACCTTCCTGGCCTGCTTCAGGACGTCCTGTAAGCCTGGGTACTTATGCACAAAGCGTTGTACAATCAGATTACACACATGTGCCATGCACGGCACATGTGTCAACTTGCCCAATTTCAATGCCGCCACCAAATTACTTCCATTGTCAGAAACAACCTTGCCAATCTCCAGTTGGTGCGGAGTCAGCCACTGATCCACCTGTGCGTTCAGGGCGGACAGGAGTGCTGGTGCGGTGTGACTCTCTGCTTTCAGGCAAGTCAACCCCAAGACGGCGTGACACTGCCGTATCCGGCATGTTGAATAGTACCTGGGGAGCTGTGGGGGTGCCGTTGATATGGAGCAAGACGCAGCAGCAGAAGAGGACTCAGCCGAGGAAGAGGTTATGGAAGAGGATGGAGTAGAGGAGGTAGCAGCAGGCCTGCCTGCAAGTCGTGGTGGTGTCACCAACTCCTCTGCAGAGCCACGCATTCCATGCTTGTCAGCCATCAGCAGGTTTACCCAATGCGCAGTGTAGGTGATATACCTGCCCTGACCATGCTTTGCAGCCCAGCTATCAGTGGTCAGATGGACCCTTGCCCCAACGCTGTGTGCCAGACATGCCATTACTTCCTTTCGCACAATCGAGTACAGGTTGGGGATTGCCTTTTGTAAAAATAAATTTTGGCCGGGTACCTTCCACTGCGGTGTCCCAATAGCTACAAATTTTTTGAATGCCTCAGACTCCACCAGCTTGTATGGTAAAAGCTGGCGGGCTAAGAGTTCAGACAAGCCAGCTGTCAGACGCCGGGCAAGGGGGTGACTTTGGGAAAATTATCTGTTAAGAAAAAACACAAAGGAAGAGGCGCCAATGGTGCAGATCAATGGTGGTTCTTAAAAGGAGCTGATATTAGGCGAACACAGGGTACTCACATGTATAGAAGGCAATCAATTATGCCAGTAGGGGCAGGCTGGATTTTATCAGCAGTCCAGCTAGCTGATCATAGGGGCAGCTCTCTAACGGCATCCAATAGAAGACAATCTGTAGAAAAAAGCAATAGATAGAGGCGCCAATGGTGCAGATCAATGGTGATTCGATAGCACTTATAACCAGTGATATACACAAGGTACTCACATGTATTAAAGGCAATCTGTTATGCCTATAGAGACAGGCTGGATTTCTACAGCAATCCAGCTGGCTGATCCAAGATACAAAGGCAATATATTGGTGTAAGGGATTCACACCCTAGATGTAGCATAGCAATATACCATACAAAGCACTCAGAGTGGATACAAATAAAAACATATTTATTAAAAAGTATATCAAAGTTTACCACTCATCTTAGTGCCAAAATGGGTATGGCTAGTGGAGAAACAGTGCGACGCGTATCTCAGATAGACTGTTTCCTCAGGCCTGAGATACTGAATGTGTTATATTCCTGTGTATCTGTTGTAATGAGTGTAACCCAAACATATTACATTAAATTCTATCTGTTTATAGAGATACTGAATGTGTTATATTCCTGTGTATCTGTTGTAATGAGTGTAACCCAAACATATTACATTAAATTCTATCTGTTTATAGAGATACTGAATGTGTTATATTCTTGTTTATCTATTGTAATGAGTGTAACCCAAACGTATTACATTAAATTCTATCTGTTTATAGAGATACTGAATGTGTTATATTCTTGTGTATCTGTTGTAATGAGTGTAACCAAAACATATTACATTAAATTCTATCTGTTTATAGAGATACTGAATGTGTTATATTCCTGTGTATCTGTTGTAATGAGTGTAACCCAAACGTATTTTATTAAATTCTATCTGTTTATAGAGATACTGAATGTGTTATATTCCTGTGTATCTGTTGTAATGAGTGTAACCCAAACGTATTTTATTAAATTCTATCTGTTTATAGAGATACTGAATGTGTTATATTCCTGTGTATCTGTTGTAATGAGTGTAACCCAAACGTATTACATTAAATTCTATCTGTTTATAGAGATACTGAATGTGTTATATTCCTGTGTATCTGTTGTAATGAGTGTAACCCAAACATATTACATTAAATTCTATCTGTTTATAGAGATACTGAATGTGTTATATTCCTGTGTATCTGTTGTAATGAGTGTAACCCAAACGTAATACATTAAATTCTATCTGTTTAAAAAGATACTGAATGTGTTATATTCCTGTGTATCTGTTGTAATGAGTGTAACCCAAACGTATTACATTAAATTCTATCTGTTTATAGAGATACTGAATGTGTTATATTCCTGTGTATCTGTTGTAATGAGTGTAACCCAAACGTATTACATTAAATTCTATCTGTTTATAGAGATACTGAATGTGTTATATTCATGTGTATCTGTTGTAATGAGTGTAACCCAAACGTATTACATTAAATTCTATCTGTTTATAGAGATACTGAATGTGTTATATTCCTGTGTATCTGTTGTAATGAGTGTAACCCAAACGTATTACATTAAATTCTATCTGTTTATAGAGATACTGAATGTGTTATATTCCTGTGTATCTGTTGTAATGAGTGTAACCCAAACATATTACATTAAATTCTATCTGTTTATAGAGATACTGAATGTGTTATATTCCTGTGTATCTGTTGTAATGAGTGTAACCCAAACGTAATACATTAAATTCTATCTGTTTAAAAAGATACTGAATGTGTTATATTCCTGTGTATCTGTTGTAATGAGTGTAACCCAAACGTATTACATTAAATTCTATCTGTTTATAGAGATACTGAATGTGTTATATTCCTGTGTATCTGTTGTAATGAGTGTAACCCAAACGTATTACATTAAATTCTATCTGTTTATAGAGATACTGAATGTGTTATATTCCTGTGTATCTGTTGTAATGAGTGTAACCCAAACGTATTACATTAGATTCTATCTGTTTATAGAGATACTGAATGTGTTATATTCCTGTGTATCTGTTGTAATGAGTGTAACCCAAACGTATTACATTAAATTCTATCTGTTTATAGAGATACTGAATGTGTTATATTTCTGTGTATCTGTTGTAATGAGTGTAACCCAAACGTATTACATTAAATTCTATCTGTTTATAGAGATACTGAATGTGTTATATTTCTGTGTATCTGTTGTAATGAGTGTAACCCAAACGTATTACATTAGATTCTATCTGTTTATAGAGATACTGAATGTGTTATATTCCTGTGTATCTGTTGTAATGAGTGTAACCCAAACGTATTACATTAGATTCTATCTGTTTATAGAGATACTGAATGTGTTATATTCCTGCAATGCTGGTGAAATGTAAATGAAATGAGATCACAGCAGATAGGGGCCATGGGCATTGCTTTAAAAGCACTGCAGTAAAATGTAAATGATAGGGTTTGTTTAATTAGTATCCAATACTGAAACTAATGCAGAAGGTTTTAGTACAAAAGTGTGACATCACAAACAGGGAGGAGCTACTGACATCCTTTATTAAGCTCATTTACAGACAGAAAACTGAGAGGAGCAAACACCTAACTACAGACATGTGGGCTTCAGTACTCACAGTGCTCAGCCTAGTGACCTCATTGGCTAATGCTGCTGACACCTGCCCAGGTAAGTGACCAATAAACATATGAGCAAGTTTAGGAATTGTATTGTTGTTTTATAGCTTTGCTCAGTTAGCTTCCAATTTAATATAAAAATTGATAAATCTGTATCTGTCTGTCTATTCATCAATATATCAATCTATCCTGTTTATCTTAATAAGACAATAATAAACCACTAACATTTTAAAAATATTTTTAAAGATGCATAAAAGTATTTGAAACAGGTTTACATTTTAATGATTTAATGACTCCAGTTGCTTTCAATATCCGTCTTCCAGAACAATTTAAAAGATCAATATTAACACTGTGCAATATTAACACTGTACAATATTAACACTGTACAATATTAACACTGTACAATATTAATGCGGTACAATATTAACGCGGTACAACATTAACACTGAACAATATTAACACTGAACAATATTAACACGGTACAATATTAAGACGGTACAATATTAAAACTGTACAATATTAACACTGTACAATATTAACACGGTAAAATATTAACACGGTACAATATTAACACGGTACAATATTAACATGGTACAATATTAACACTGTACAATATTAACACTGTACAATATTAACACGGTACAATATTAACACGGTACAATATTAACAAGGTACAATATTAACACTGTACAATATTAACACGGTAAAATATTAACACTGTACAAAATTAACACTGTACAATATTAACACGGAACAATATTAACACGGAACAATATTTACACGGAACAATATTTACACTGTACAATATTTACACTGTACAATATTAACACGGTACAATATTAACAAGGTACAATATTAGCACGGTACAATATTAACACTGTATAACACGGTACAATATTAACACAGTACAATATTAACACGGTACAATATTAACACGGAACAATATTTACACTTACAATATTAACACGGAACAATATTAACACAGAACAATATTTACACTGTACAATATTTACACTGTACAATATTTACACTGTACAATATTTACACTGTACAATATTAACATGGTACAATATTAACACGGTACAATATTAACACTGTATAACACGGTACAATATTAACATGGTACAATATTAGCACGGTACAATATTAACACGGTACAATATTTACACTGTATAACACGGTACAATATTAACACGGTATATTATTAACACAGTACAATATTAACACGGTACAATAGTAACACTGTATAACACGGTACAATATTAACACTGTACAATATTAACACTGTACAATATTAACACTGTACAATAGTAACACTGTACAATAGTAACACGGTACAATATTAACACTGTACAATATTAACATTGTACAATAGTAACACGGTACAATATTAACACTGTACAAAATTAACACTGTACAATAGTAACGCTGTACAAAATTAACACTGTACAATATTAACACAGAACAATATTAACACTGTACAATATTAACACGGAACAATATTTACACGGAACAATATTTACACTGTACAATATTTACACTGTACAATATTTACACTGTACAATATTAACACGGTACAATATTAATAAGGTACAATATTAACACGGTACAATATTAACACTGTACAATATTAACACTGTATAACACGGTACAATATTAACACGGTACAATATTAACACTGTATAACACGGTACAATATTTACACTGTACAATATTTACACTGTACAATATTTACACTGTACAATATTTACACTGTACAATATTAACACGGTACAATATTAACACTGTACAATATTAACACGGTACAATATTAACACTGTATAACACAGTACAATATTAACACTGTACAATATTAACACTGTACAATATTAACACTGTACAATATTAACACGGTACAATATTAACACGGTACAATAGTAACACTGTACAATATTAACACTGTACAATAGTAACACGGTACAATATTAACACGGTACAATATTAACACTGTACAATATTAACAAGATGGATATTTCAGCAATGTAACTTACATAAATACTAATATTAAAGGGACAGTAAAGTCAAAATTAAACTTTCAAAATTCAGATAGAAAATGCAATTTTCAGCAACTTTCCATTGTACTTATTTTACTACATTGTCTTTGTTTTCTTGGTATCCTTTATTGAAGCAATCTCAGGAACAGGAATGCACTGCTGGGCGGCTGCTGAACACATATGGTCATCCAATGGCAAGAGGTTTATATGTGCAGTCACCAATCAGCAGCTAGCTCACATCACTGCATTGAATACCAAGAAAGGAAAGCAAATTTGATAACATAAGTAACAGCTAGTTGCTGATTGGTGGCTGCTCATATGCCTCTTGCCATTGGCTAATTAGATGTGTTCAGCAGTGTCATGGCACTGCTCCTGAGGGTGCTCTTCAATAAAGGATACAAAGAAAACATAGCACATTTTATCATAGAAATAAGGGCTAACAGCTGATTGGTGCTGCATATTAAAGGGATTTTATTTTCTGTACTATTTTGAGGATCCTGTTTATTAAATAAACTGATACAGCTTCTGTATTTTACTATTATCAGTTTCCTACATTCATAGATTTTATAGTAATAATATTTATATTTTCCTCACTCATTTTTTATTAACCCTTTATTTTTGTGTTTGCTGTAAATGTCAGCTTCTGTTAATATATTTCTCTCATTTGCCATTAGAAGTATTTTATTATGGAGTTTGTTTTCTCCATATGAAGTCATTAAATGTAAAGCATTGTACATAGCAGTATTTTGTAACATCTAACGCACATTTTGAACAAACTCTGTGGGTTTTTCTCCCTTGTTTGATTAGTAAATAATTGGTGTAAACATCAGATAATCCCAAAAAGGTATAAAGGCATTTTGTTTTTTATTTTGTATCTTTTAAATGTAATACAGCATTTTATTTTATACTGTAAAAATGTTTTTCCCTTAATGTTGTTCTAATGACTTGTGGTACCAGCTGCAGAGAATAGAATGTATGATAATTTGCTCCATTATTTATGTATTTAATATAGCTGGGTTTGTTCTTTGAAACCACAACTCATCAAATGGCTTGAGCTTGAAGGGAAATCAGATATCCTTATTTTATCACTTTCTGTACACATACATGCTCCTTTAGATTATCTCTGTAAACCAAAGCCCAATACTAATTGAAAATGAATATTTTATTGCTTATCTCTTTTACCTCCTACTAGGGGTTTGATTATTTCTGATGGTTAGGTTTACACAGCTTTTCTATAGCCTATACTTAAAGGAACATGAAACCCAAACATTTTCTTTCATGATTTAGGTAGAACGTATAATTCTAAAGAACTTTCCAGTTTACTTCTATTATCAAATCCACTTCATTCTCTTGGTATCATTTGTTGAAGGAACAGCAATGCACTAGTGGTTTCTCACTGAACACATGGGTGAGCCAATGACAATCTGTATATATATGTAGCCACCAATCAGCAGCTAGAACCTAGGTTCTTTGCTGCTCCTGAGCTTACCTAGATAATCTTTCAGCAAAGGATAACAAGAGAAGGAAGCAAATTAAATAATAGAAATACATTGGAAAGTTATTTAAAATTGTATGCTCTGTCTAGTGTCTAATTATGAGTTTGCTGTTCCTTTAAGTATAGAAACTTTCAGTATAGGCAGTGATAACACAGGGAAAATCAGCTATTTCATATGCTGAAATAAAGTAAAATGTGTTATTTGTAAACTATTTAATACACTTCATCTACTGCTATAATTGTTACATTTTTTCTTTGTGCTCCTGTTTTAAACTCAGAAATAAAGGTTGTGGGAGTTGGAGACTCGGACAAGTTGACCATCCTCAGAGGTTGTCCTGGGATTCCAGGTTCTCCTGGTCAAAAAGGAGACGCTGGGTCAGCTGGAGAGCAAGGTGAGGTTCTGCAGGCACATTAATAGTGTAGCTTTAATCCCACTGACTTGCTGAAGGTTCTGCAGGCACATTAATAGTGTAGCTTTAGTCCCACTGACTTGCTGAAGGTTCTGCAGGCACATTAATGGTGTAGCTTTAATCCCACTGACTTGCTGAAGGTTCTGCAGGCACATTAATGGTGTAGCTTTAATCCCACTGACTTGCTGAAGGTTCTGCAGGCACATTAATGGTGTAGCTTTAATCCCACTGACTTGCTGAAGGTTCTGCAGGCACATTAATGGTGTAGCTTTAATCCCACTGACTTGCTGAAGGTTCTGCAGGCACATTAATGGTGTAGCTTTAATCCCACTGACTTGCTGAAGGTTCTGCAGGCACATTAATGGTGTAGCTTTAATCCCACTGACTTGCTGAAGGTTCTGCAGGCACATTAATGGTGTAGCTTTAATCCCACTGACTTGCTGAAGGTTCTGCAGGCACATTAATGGTGTAGCTTTAGTCCCACTGACTTGCTGAAGGTTCTGCAGGCACATTAATGGTGTAGCTTTAATCCCACTGACTTGCTGAAGGTTCTGCAGGCACATTAATAGTGTAGCTTTAATCCCACTGACTTGCTGAAGGTTCTGCAGGCACATCAATGGTGTAGCTTTAGTCCCACTGACTTGCTGAAGGTTCTGCAGGCACATTAATGGTGTAGCTTTAATCCCACTGACTTGCTGAAGGTTCTGCAGGCACATTAATGGTGTAGCTTTAATCCCACTGACTTGCTGAAGGTTCTGCAGGCACATTAATGGTGTAGCTTTAATCCCACTGACTTGCTGAAGGTTCTGCAGGCACATTAATGGTGTAGCTTTAGTCCCACTGACTTGCTGAAGGTTCTGCAGGCACATTAATGGTGTAGCTTTAATCCCACTGACTTGCTGAAGGTTCTGCAGGCACATTAATGGTGTAGCTTTAATCCCACTGACTTGCTGAAGGTTCTGCAGGCACATTAATGGTGTAGCTTTAATCCCACTGACTTGCTGAAGGTTCTGCAGGCACATTAATGGTGTAGCTTTAATCCCACTGATTTGCTGAAGGTTCTGCAGGCACATTAATGGTGTAGCTTTAATCCCACTGATTTGCTGAAGGTTCTGCAGGCACATTAATGGTGTAGCTTTAATCCCACTGACTTGCTGAAGGTTCTGCAGGCACATTAATGGTGTAGCTTTAATCCCACTGACTTGCTGAAGGTTCTGCAGGCACATTAATGGTGTAGCTTTAATCCCACTGACTTGCTGAAGGTTCTGCAGGCACATTAATGGTGTAGCTTTAATCCCACTGACTTGCTGAAGGTTCTGCAGGCACATTAATGGTGTAGCTTTAATCCCACTGACTTGCTGAAGGTTCTGCAGGCACATTAATGGTGTAGCTTTAATCCCACTGACTTGCTGAAGGTTCTGCAGGCACATTAATGGTGTAGCTTTAATCCCACTGATTTGCTGAAGGTTCTGCAGGCACATTAATGGTGTAGCTTTAATCCCACTGATTTGCTGAAGGTTCTGCAGGCACATTAATGGTGTAGCTTTAATCCCACTGACTTGCTGAAGGTTCTGCAGGCACATTAATGGTGTAGCTTTAATCCCACTGACTTGCTGAAGGTTCTGCGGGCACATTAATGGTGTAGCTTTAATCCCACTGACTTGCTGAAGGTTCTGCGGGCACATTAATGGTGTAGCTTTAATCCCACTGACTTGCTGAAGGTTCTGCGGGCACATTAATGGTGTAGCTTTAATCCCACTGACTTGCTGAAGGTTCTGCGGGCACATTAATGGTGTAGCTTTAATCCCACTGACTTGCTGAAGGTTCTGCGGGCACATTAATTGTGTAGCTTTAATCCCACTGACTTGCTGAAGGTTCTGCAGGCACATTAATGGTGTAGCTTTAATCCCACTGACTTGCTGAAGGTTCTGCAGGCACATTAATGGTGTAGCTTTAATCCCACTGACTTGCTGAAGGTTCTGCAGTCACATTAATGGTGTAGCTTTAATCCCACTGACTTGCTGAAGGTTCTGCAGGCACATTAATGGTGTAGCTTTAATCCCACTGACTTGCTGAAGGTTCTGCAGGCACATTAATGGTGTAGCTTTAATCCCACTGACTTGCTGAAGGTTCTGCAGGCACATTAATGGTGTAGCTTTAATCCCACTGACTTGCTGAAGGTTCTGCAGGCACATTAATGGTGTAGCTTTAATCCCACTGATTTGCTGAAGGTTCTGCAGGCACATTAATGGTGTAGCTTTAATCCCACTGACTTGCTGAAGGTTCTGCAGGCACATTAATGGTGTAGCTTTAATCCCACTGACTTGCTGAATCCCTATAGGGCACAGTACAGAAGGGAAGTTTAATGTATTTGTTTATAAGAACGTCCTATTCAAGTATCAGCGTAAAATACTATGAAGAAAAAGCACAATGTGCTTATAAATAGAAACAAAAGGGCAGAAATAGTGCAGATTTGTGTTTAACAAATAGCGGCTTTATCCTGAGTATAATAATTATAAGTAACATTTATTCTGTTTCTATTTTGTAGGGTTAAAGGGTCTTTCAGGAAGTGCAGGAAAGGCCGGCCCACCTGGGCAAAAAGGTTTGTTTTGTCTGCATCATCCACAAACACAGTTTTTATGCCTCAATAATGCTAATGCTAATGCTAATGCTATTGCTAATGCTATTGCTAATGCTATTGCTATTGCTATTGCTAATGCTAATGCTAATGGTATTGCTAATGGTATTGCTAATGCTAATGCTATTGCTATTGCTAATGCTAATGCTAATGCTATTGCTAATGCTATTGCTAATGCTATTGCTAAAGCTATTGCTAATGCTATTGCTAAAGCTATTGCTAAAGCTATTGCTAATGCCATTGCTATTGCTATTGCTATTGCTATTGCTAATGCTAATGCTATTGCTAATGCTAATGCTAATGCTATTGCTAATGCTATTGCTATTGCTAATGCTATTGCTAATGCTATACACTGGAGCTTCTGGAAGAGAGGTATAAGGAGGTAAAATAGAAGTGATCTAAATCATGTGCTTAATGTTGTAATGTTCAGCTTCTCTACAATACCATATAAATACTCACCTGCTAAGTGCTCTATCTATCTATCTATCTATCTATCTATCTATCTATCTATCTATCTATTAAGAGAAATATAGATATAATAGTTATTTTTATCACAGGTGAGACTGGTTCATCTGGAATAAAGGGAGAGAAAGGTAAGATTTGACTCATAAATAGAACACTTAAAGGGATATGACATTCAAAATGTTTCTTTCATGGTGTAGATACAGCATAAAGTTTTCAATAAACATTTAAATTGACTTCATTCTCATGATATTCTTTGTTGTAGAAATTACTAAGTACGTGCATGCATCTGGGGAACTATATGGTAGCAGTTTTGCACTATTGCTTTTGAACATTAGATGGCAGCGAGCTGGCATATTGTAGAAACAAAATTTGTAGCCAATCACAGGGGTAAATTAAAATGTCAATACTTTATAAAGAGGTACAGCAGCAACATCAACCAACAGACATCTTATGTGTTTAATTCCAGGATTTGCACTTTGCCAGAAATAGGGATTACATACCCTTCAAAATGTAACCCTTTAAAGGGACAGTTTGGTCAAAATTAAACTTTTTTATTATTCAGATAGAGCATGCAGTTGTAAACAATTTTCCATTTTACTTTTATCATCAAATTTGCTTTGTTCTCTTGGTTGTTTGTTGAAAGCTAAATCTAGGTAGGCTGGTATGCTAATTCCTAAACCCTTGAAGGCCAATTCTTATCTCAGTGCATTTTGACAATTTTTTTAACATTTAGACATTGCTAGTTCACGCATAGAGTTACCTAGGAGTCAGCACTGATTGGCTAAAATGCAAGTCTTTCAAAAGAACTGAAATAAGGGGCAGTCTGCAGAGGCTTAGATACAACGTAATCACAGAAGTAAAAAGTATATTAAAGGACCATTTAACTTGACATTTCAACAACATGTAAAATGTTTCATTATTGCAAATTAAACATTATTGCAAAATACATTTTGCTTGTTTCACTTTCTTTCAGGGAGGTTTAGGTTAGTACTTTTAGGCAATTTATGTAAACTTTTGTTTACTTCTCCCTCCCACCTAAGATTCTCAGTAGTCACATGTTTGTAAAGGTGGATTATCAGTTTTGCATCAACAATCATGATAAGAGAAGCATTCTTTGCAATAGTAACTAAGCTGAATCAGTGCTAAACCACCTTAAGGGAAGAGATAAGGGCAGGCTTCCCCAGTTTCTCTCAACTGTGCATGTGCAAACAGAGTTCATGTTATATCTGAATATTAGTTTGTGATTGGTTAACAAGGATTCTTTTGTTCTGGGGGGCAGGGAAATCAGTGAAATTAATAAACATAAAACAATATACTCATTTGACAAACAAAAGCTGCAGTTGCCATTGCAAAATTATTCTCAGATATGAAGGTTCAAAATCATGTTCTTTACAATTTGTGTTTAGTGGTCCTTTAATATAACCGTGTTGGTTATGCAAAACTGGGGAATGGGGAATAAAGGGATTATCTATGTTTTTGTCCTTTTAAACACCAAACTATTTAGATACACGTGTAACAACAAAGTATAGAAATATATATATTTACAAAGTAGCCTTGTCATTATCAAAAATGCACACGATAAACAAACAACAGTCAGATAACATTAAGAAAAAAGTAAAGATCAATAGTTAAATATTATAAGAAATCTTAACAACATATAATAATAGAAAAACACAGAATATAATTTAAAGTATGTAGTTTAGTCTGTTATCCAATAGACTGTATATAAGTAGAACTGTAAACCTAATGGTATCTTAGAAAAAATGACCCCTATAGTTCCAAAGATACCACTTCTGAGCCAGTCTACCTGCTTTTCAAGAAAGGAAACCAAGAGAATAAAGTACATTTGATTATAGAAGTAGATTTGAAAGTTTTTTTGTTTAGTTTTTTAATGTACCCGCTAAATAAATAGTAAAACAATAATCACTCTAAATAATGTACCTTTAGACTGCTGTTCTATGAAAGGATGTGCAATGTATTGTCATATGCTCAGAATCATACACTCTTGATCATGGTGATACACACAATGGGCTCCATTTATGAAGCAGCGAATGCTGCTTCGGTGGCCCATTGTTTCAGGCAAAGACTGCTGCTCCTTAACCTGTCCACCACCTTATAGGTGGCAAATTAAAATCATCCTGAACCAATAAGATCAGGATGATTGACAGCCCCTGCTAGCAGTCGATTGGCTGCCAGTGAGCAGAGGGCGGCATTGCAAAAGCATTATGTCGAGCAGACATGATTGACTATAGTGAATCATGTCTACTCGACATCTATTAAATCTACCCCCCCCATACCTAATTTTGGTTACTACTATCTGTAGCTCTTTAATTGTTAAACAGTTTGCTAGCTAGAAATGCCACCAAGTGTCTGCTGACCTTCGCTATGGAGAAACATTAAAATGATACCTTTGTCATTTATCATTTACAGTTAAGGTTCATGGGAGCTATGAGCTAAAGTTCTCTACTCTGGCACATTGATCCAAAGCTCTCTGCTCGGGTGAGATAATCTAAAGCTTGGTGCTCTGCTGAGATAATATAAAGCTCTCTGCTCTGGTGAGATGATCTAAAGCTCTGTCCTCTGGTGAGATGATCTAAAGCTCTCTGCTCTGGTGAGATGATCTAAAGCTCTCTGCTCTGGTGAGATGATCTAAAGCACTCTGCTCTGGTGAGATGATCTAAAGCGCTCTGCTCTGGTGAGATGATATAAAGCTCCCTGCTCTGGTGAGATGATCTAAAGCTCCCTGCTCTGGTGAGATGATCAAAAGCTCCCTGCTCTGGTGAGATGATCTAAAGCTCCCTGCTCTGGTGAGATGATCTACAGCTCTCTGCTCTGTTTAGATGCTCTAAAGCTCTCTGCTCTGGTGAGATGATCTAAAGCTCTCTACTCTGGTGAGATGATCTAAAGCTCTCTGCTCTGTTTAGATTATCTAAATCTCTCTACTCTGGTGCGATGATCTAAAGTTCTTTGTTCTGTTTAGATGATCTAAAGCTCTGTGCTCTGTTTAGATGATCTAAAGCTCTCTGCTCTGGTGAGATGATCTAAAGCTCTCTGCTCTGGTGAGATGATCTAAATATCTCTACTCTGGTGAGATGATCTAAAACTCTCTGCTCTGGTGAGATGATCTAAAACTCTCTGCTCTGGTGATATGATCTAAAGCTCTCTGCTCTGGTGAGATGATCTAAATCTCTCTGCTCTGGTGAGATGATCTAAAACTCTCTGCTCTGGTGAGATGATCTAAAACTCTCTGCTCTGGTTAGATGATCTAAAGCTCTCTGCTCTGGCACTATGATCTAAAGCTCTCTGTTCTTGGGAGATGATCTAAAGCTCTCTGCTCTGGTGAGATGATCTAAAGCTCTGTCCTCTGGTGAGATGATCTAAAGCTCTCTGCTCTTGGGAGATGATCTAAAGCTCTCTGCTCTGGTGAGATGATCTACAACTCTCTGCTCTGGTTAGATGATCTAAAGCTCTCTGCTCTGGCGCTATGATCTAAAGCTCTCTGCTCTTGGGAGATGATCTAAAGCTCTCTGCTATGGTGAGATGATCTAAAGCTCTGTCCTCTGGTGAGATGATCTAAAGCTCTCTGCTCTTGGGAGATGATCTAAAGCTCTCTGCTCTGGTGAGATGATCTAAAGCTCTCTGCTCTGGTGAGATGATCTAAAGCTCTCTGCTCTGGTGAGATGATCTAAAGCTTTCTGCTCTGGTGAGATGATCTAAAACTCTCTGCTCTGGTGAGATGATCTAAAACTCTCTGCTCTGGTGAGATGATCTAAAGCGCTCTGCTCTGGTGAGATGATCTAAAGCTCTCTGCTCTGGTGAGATGATCTACAGCTCTCTGCTCTGGTGAGATGATCTAAAGTGCTCTGCTCTGGTGAGATGATCTACAGCTCTCTGCTCTTTTTAGATGATCTAAAGCTCTCTGCTCTGGTGAAATGATCTACAGCTCTCTGCTCTGGCGATAGGATCTAAAAAGTCTCATCAGAACTTTGAAATCCCCCAAAGATTTTTAGAAAAGTACATTGTAGCTTGAGAACTGTTTATCTTACTATGTACAGTTCTGGATTTAAAGGAGAGGCACCTACATTATATAATGTTCAACAAAGTCCCAATGGATAATGTGAGATTTCCGGCCATATCTAGTTTTGGTTTTCAGGCCCTATATGTTAGTTCTGTATATCTTTTAGCCTTTGGTGTTTTTCTGCTGGAAACATTTTAATTATAAACAGCTCACCTATATAATATAGGCATTATTATTAGTTTGTTTACATTCTTTCATGTTATAGCGAAAAGAGAAAAAAGCACAACCCCACATCAAGGGAGACGTTTAAGCTTGATTACACACACTGCATGCGGTTAAAAACACTTACAAGATAAAAATTTCAACAAGCCTGTATCCCAGTCAGGGAAGAAGAAAAGAGAATCTCAGTCCAGTTAGGATGTCTCTGGCATAATCCAATGTATAGACACCGGGATCTTTCTCTGTTAAGGTTCCGTTTTTTTTGGAGCAACACAAGGCTCCGCCCCAATGCATTTCGTTCGCCCTAAGCGAACTTTCTCAAGAGGAAATATGTTTTTTATCTTGTAAGTGTTTTTAACTGCATTCAGTGTGTGTAATAAAGCTTAAACGTCTGAAAACAGACAATAAGGTGAATGCTAAATTAATAGCAAATTGAGAAAATATGTGATAATGTATAAAAAATGTATATGGTACCTAATATATAAGGTGTGCACTAAATGAGATAGTATAAAATGTAATCATTTATGATAACTGTTATACTATATAAAGGATTAAAAGAGACCTAAAGCTCTGTTAAAAATGTAAACACTTTAATATGCAGGTGAGTAAATTCATATAAACATTAAAAACACTAAACCTTGCAAGGTATTAACTAACAACTAAAATGGCATTGAGTTAGATGCAATATGTCAGGAACAAATTGTTTCGGAATAATATGTGCAAACAATTAAAATAATAACAATATCTAAAAAATCTATAGGATTAGAAGTGCATATCTTGATAGAAGTACAATGCAAGTCTAAAATAATGTCTCTTAGAACGGTGGTTAAGTAACTGTAAACAGTACCTTAATAGACCATGAGCCCAAACAATCCTTTTGGGAGGATGAGCAGTTATATCTTTCAACAAACGCTAATAAAAGAACAAGGCTAAAAAAGTGTTGATTCTGATGATTTTGCAGGTTAGATGGAGAACCTAGATTGTGTAATTCACTCCAGAGTGTGTCATAGGAGGAAAGAGTGACAGCCGAGGCAGCTCACAATCCAAATATTGGGATTGGTGGGTAACTATAAGCAATAATTTCAACAGACAGCGTCTGTAATTGAGTGCTGCAATTCCAACAGACAGCGTCTGTGTGTGTGTTGATATTCCAGAAAGACAGCATTTGATTGGTAGTTTCCCACAGGTGATGAAGCAATGCAGAGGCTGTAGTGACTTCCTACAGACAGCGTCTGTGTAAAACAGTGGAATTCCTGACAGACAGTGTCTGTTCTAAGTTCAAGTAAACTGCGAGATCCTGCCAATCACTAAGTCAAAAGTGATTTGCGCCGAGGACTCCTAAATGCAGTGTTTAAAAGTTCCAAACAAATGTCAAAGTAACAGTGAACTCTCTACCTGTTTCAGCCCAGGTGGCCTTTATAAAGCTTAAACGTCTACCTTGATGTGGGGTTGCACTTTTTTCTCTTTTCGCTAAAGGATTGCTTCATAAAGAGTGTTCAGTGACACACCTCTGAAAGTGGCTGCACCCCACGGATCTAGGTGTTTGGGAGAACCCTGGAATCTGATAAAAATAAAGGCTTTATTGGGACTTCCCTGGATCCTAAGAACTATTACTTTCCATAAATTTGGATGTGGTAAATGTACTGTTCCTTAATCGTCCTATATGTTTAATATATGCTGTTATTCAGTTATTACAGATCATTGGAATTTATTCTTTTCAGCATTTGCACAGCACTTCAGGTAGTGCTGCCTTCTAGTGTATGTGTATGTAATCTTACGTGTTACACTAAAAGTATTAACAGCGCAGCAAGGTAGAGTGGTGGATATAAAAATAAAATGCTTTAGATGATATGGCAAATAGCTATGAACAATTTTCAGTTGTTAAATAGATAGATATTGCACACTAGTAGATCAATAAAAATATTCATATATATTCATAAATACATTTGTTAATGCTAAATAAAGAATGAGTAAATAAATAAGTAAAAATAGATTAAAAATAACAAAACAACAGGTAAATAAAAACCACAAGTGAATAAAAACCACAGGTAAATAAAAACACGGCTGTGTTTTTAAGAATGATATTACCCACTGCAGGGAAGTAGTCTTAGGAGTACACTTGTATGGCTATATTGGTTGCAAGAATTTTTGTGTTGCCAACTCCTATTCACAAATTTGAAAATGAGGTGCAGCTGGTTCCAGAGGCTTGTTTCCAAACGCTCTCTTTAATTGAAAATCTTAGGGTGAAAGAAAGAGACAGCGCAATCCCACATCAAGGTAGTAGTTTCACAATTTTAATTCACACACAAAAGTAATGCACTTACAGACAGACAGTAAAGATGTCGCATTAATCCCTTTATAGGGAACAGCAAGAAACAAGTCCCAGTTCTTTCAGGAGTCTTATTTAGCTCCACGGCTATCGATACTGCCGCTTCGATATTGCTTGCTGTCACACAGTCTCAATGAATCAGAGCCGTCCTTGGCTCCGCCCCCAACGCGTTTCGTCTGCGCTATCCAGACTTTCTCAAGAGGAAGTGATGCTATCTTGCATGCTCCCATGAGTCACTATTTACATCCGCTTGTGGATTCTGATTGGACGATCACTGACCTATCCGGTATTAGTATAAGGACAAGCCTCTCATGCTGTACGTGACAAATTCCGCTTAAACTAAAGCAAACATCTAATCTCTCATAACAATATATGGCTGTTCAATCTTAAAAATTTACAATTTAATAGACAATGTAAAATACAAAATACAAAAAACAAATTGATATAAACAGCGTAAAAATGTAAAAATATAAAACTTCAACATTGCCTAAATCACAAATTGCTATAATGATATTAAAAATATTATTAATATTAAAAACCACGATTTTTGCATATTGTAAAGGAAAACTAAAACTTATAATGAATGTTTTGCACACATTTTAAAAATACTAGAAATAATAAGAATTCATTTTTCTTTATTCTTAAAAGGAACCTATATAATGAAAAAGAGAGTTAGTACACAAGTGAAATAAAACTAAAACAGGGGATACTGGTTTAGAACATAAAGGCTTGTAAGTCTATGTCTACATTTAACCCTTTTGGGGCCATACAGTTAAGTAGGTGAATCCATTTGGTTTCACATTTTCTAAGGTGCATTAATCTCTGTTGCTCATTACCCACTGTCTGTGGTATGGTCTCTAGAATTTTCACCTTTAAACTATTTGGATTTTTAGTGTGCACCTTCCTGAAATGTTCAGACAGACTATGGTTCTCATATCCTTTTGTTATGTTCTCTATGTGTTCATATATGCAGCGTTTGACTTTCCTTTTCGTTCTTCCTACGTAAATCAAATTACAATCACACATGAGATAATACACCGCATATATGGATACACAAGAAGCTTTGTCTTTAATCTTGAATTCCTTGGAACGATCCCAATTGTACACACTATCACCCTTACTGATGAGATTGCACATGCAACAGTTAAGTCTACCGCATTTAAAGGTACCTCCTTTATTCATACACCAATCTGAGAGTGTCCCTTTCTTTTTGTTATTCACTTCTCTCAGCTTTGATGGTGCTAAAATATTTTTGATGTTCTTGTTTTTCTTAAAGATGGTTACTGGATAAGGCTCTAAATGGGGTCCTAATACAGGGTCAGCCTGCAGGATATTCCAATGCTTATTAAGTGTGGTTTTAATAAAGTTAGCACCTAGATTGTATGTGGTTATAAATTTAGCTCCCAGTTTTTTTTTTTTTTTTTTTTTTTTTTTTTTTAAACAAGCTTTATTGATTGTTTTGAAAACAAATTATGCATACAAAGTAGACACATCTTTACATAAAACTTCTGTTTGTACATATACTAATAAAGACAGAGACTATGTCACTTAAATATATAACAAACAGCATATTAACAACCTTTAAATGCATACTATAATAAACTTCTTTTTTAAGCAAGCTTGCTATGGGTTTTCATTTTTTCCAATTTACTCCTCATTCCTATGTATTTACTATGTTAAACAGACAAACAAAACAACAACAAAAAAAAAAAAAAAAAAAAAAACAAGGGGGAGGGTTTCAGCTGAGGGGGGAGGAGGGAAGGGGTAAGGGGAGTTGTGCGGTGTGTTTCTTATATTACATCTTTCGGGTCTTACATGTTCACAAGCCTGTGCCCCTCCAAGTAGCTAACATCATCTCGTGTGTGCCTATCTGATTAATTCTAAAGTAGTGGAATCTTTCCAATATAAGTAGCTCGTCTACTGTGTGCTCCCATTCCTCCAGAGTTGGGGTAATCCCCGATTTCCACCTCCTGGGTATCAACTTTTTAGCTCCTGTTAGCATTATTAACATCAACGCTCTAATATGTGGTGTTTTGACTACAGGTAGATGGAAAAGAAGGGTCGCCTCTGGGGTGTTTGGTATAATAATGTGCAGCTTGTTTGACATGTGGTCAATCACTTCCTGCCAAAAGTCCTTTATTTTTGGGCACTCCCACCATATGTGCAGGAGCGAACCATGTTCGCCACAGTCCCTCCAGCACATAGGGCTAGCTGATTGGAAGCATTTGTGTAGTCTTGTTGGGGTCAAGTACCATCTACTAGTGAGTTTCAGGTGAATTTCCTGTACATTAGCAGCTATAGAAGATCTCTTAGCCAGTGCAAAGGATTTAAGCCATGCGTCTTCGTCTATGTCCCTACCAAGGTCCCTGCTCCAGGCCTTTGTGTAAGAGGGGAGAGCAGATCCTGGGGGCGTTAGTAAGAGTCTATAAATCAGTGAGATTAATCTTCTAGTTGGTTTACTTGTCGTGCATAAAGTCTCATATGTGGTTAAAGCTCTCATAAAATGTTCTTTGTTTTCGTGGTGAGTAAGGTAATGCTGTAGCTGATTATATCTCAACCAGGAGAGAAAAATTGTACCGTGTTTCTCTACTAAGTCTTGCTGGGGTAGTAATTTACCATCTACAATTGCAAAATGCAGAGAGCCTTCGCGAAGGCTGTATGGTTTACTCAACTGTGTGCCCAGAGAGTGATATGGGAGGTCTGGATTCTCCAGAATAGGCAAAAGAGGTGAGTATTTTGGAGATATATGTGTGCTGGTATTAACTGTTTTATCCCACACTTTAAGGGTTTCTGCTATGATAGTGTAATTATTAATATTCTTAGGGCGTTTCAGGTGCGAAGTAAACGCCAACACACTAACATTGTTGAGGTTTAGGATTTGGCCATCCATTCTTACCCATGCTTTGTGTATGGAATTGTGGGCCCATTCCGCAATTCTCTGTAGGAAAATTGCCTGTCTATAAGTTGCTAGTTCAGGGAAGCCTAATCCCCCCCTGTCTCTAGACATGTAGAGCGTTTTTCTCGGGATTCGGGGTTTAATGTTATTCCATATGAACTGTTCAAGTAGGCTTTGGAGCTGCAGGAGGAAGTCCCTAGGGATAGGGATTGGGAGTGTTTGTAGTATGTAAAGTATGCGCGGGAGGATGTTCATTTTTATGACTCCAATTTTACCTAACCAAGATAAAGGTTTGTTCTTCCAGGAGGAAAGATCTCTGATTATTTCACTTTTCAACTTGAGGTGATTCATTTTAAATAAATCTCGGGGATCCTTTGAGAGAAGGACCCCTAAGTATTTTATATGGGTGGTAACTACCGGTATCTGGTGTGTTTCACATAAGTTTAGTAATTGAGCCTGTGGCGCGGTTATATTGAGGATTTCTGATTTTGTGATGTTAAGATGAAAGTTGGAGAGGGATCCATAGGTTTCAAGCTCCTCTAGGAGATTTGGGATAGAAACTTCAATATTGGTGAGGGTGTATAAAATGTCGTCAGCGTATAACGCTTGTTTGTGTTCATTACCTTTTATAGTGATACCCGAGATGCTTGGATTATTTCGGATTTTCTGTGCCAAAGCTTCAATTGATAGGGCAAACAGAAGTGGGGAGAGAGGGCAGCCCTGCCTTGTCCCGTTTGAAATGCCGAAAGTGTCTGAGAGAGTTCCGTTAACCCTCACTCTCGCATTTGGGTCAGAGTATAAGGAGAACACTAAGTTTGTGAACGCATTCCCGAAGTTCATGGCCTTCAGCACTCGACGCAGGAAGAGCCAATCGACACGATCGAAGGCCTTCTCTGCGTCGGTCGAGAACAGTACCATTGGTACTTTCACATTGCGTGCATATTCCATCAACTGTATGACCTTGCAGGTATTGTCCCTTGCCTCCCTGCCTGGGATGAATCCCACCTGGTCCGTGGAGATAAGGCCTGGTAAATATTTATTGAGGCGCAGGGACAGCACCTTAGCCAAGATCTTGAGGTCTGCATTTAATAATGATATAGGTCTGAAATGTTCGGGTGCGGTATGGGCCTTGCCCGGTTTGGGAATCACCGATATGTGAGCTTCAAGCATAGGGCGGGGTAGTCTTGGCTCTTCAATTAGGCTGTTAAAGAGCTGAAGCATTTTAGGGGCTAAAGTGTTAAAAAAGGTTTTGTAATATTTAATGGTTAACCCGTCTGGGCCTGGGCTCTTGCCATTAGGAAGATCTTTAACCGCTATGGATAGTTCCTCCCGGGAAATAGGCGAGTCTAACATGTCAGCTTCGTCCTTAGACAGTCCTGGTAGAGATAGGGGTGTCAGGTATGCATCTATAGTTTCTGTTTTGGTTAAGGAGTGTGTTTGTGTGTCTGGAGCCTGATTAATATTGTAAAGGGCTTTGTAATAATGATTGAATGTATTAGCTATTTGTTTGTTGCCCTTTACTTTATTGCCACCTTTGTCTGTGATGCTGTAGATATGTGTGCGGAGTTGCTAGCTCCCAGTTTTTTATCTACATTTTGGGAATTTATAGTAGTTTTTATTTCATTACTGCTAAGCAGAAGATCCTCTCTAACTTTATTTCTACTTTCAGTTCTTGCTTTCTTAACTAGGCCACTGTCATATCCTTTCATTAGAAATTTCTCTTCTAACTGATCCGCTTCTATTTCATAATCTTCTATGTTGGTACAATTTCTACGGATCCTCAAAAATTGGCCATATATAACTGCACACACTCTCTATAACCGTTAATATAACATCCTTTATCCATCTCGTTGTGCTGCTAATACTCTCTTTTGGGTTAATTCTTTCATGTTATTTCAACTTCACATCACATGATCTACGTCACATAATAACTATAAACATATTTTTGGTTAATAGGAGAAAAAGGAGATATCGGCAAAGCAGAGCCCCAGTACGGTGAGTTACAACCTTCAGTATGAGTTCCATAGATCAGGTACATCTCTTACAATCTGTGACTACAAATGATATGATCTAAACATTTCATTTAACTGTAAAAAAAATAGCAAAAATAGCTTAGTAGATGAGGTTGAAAAGACAGAATATTTCATGTTTCTTATTTGATGCTTTAGTTGCGAGGAACTGTAAGGAGCTGTTGGATCAGGGAGAGGTCCTAAGTGACTGGTACACAATATACCCAGATGGCGAGCGACCTCTGAAGGTGCTGTGTGATATGCACATTGACGGAGGAGGCTGGATTGTGAGTACCAGCTGCAAGACAGCTTTTTTCTAGGAACTCTTCAATATATAGGAAATACAAAATTGCAACAAAAATATATATTTTTTTTTAAATTTGTATCTGACACCAACCAAGAATTTATATGATTGTAGACTTTGCTTCCAGTTATTTATGTAAATATTCTATTAAATGTATTCTCTAAAGATGTGTTTATCAACTCCAGTCCTCGAGTATCCCTAACAGGCCAGATTTTTGTGATGTATTAACTTAATACTTTTTTTTTCCATGAGGAGGGTGATCAAAACTTCTAGTAATAAAACAAAAATCTATTTATCTATTTGTAATTAATTGCTTTAATTTGTTTTTACAAACATTAAATAAGTATATGTTGACCAACAAACATATATTAATCATTTTTATTCATATTTATTTATATTTTTTTATACACTTCACCAAAGTCATATTTAACACTTTGTCACATTGTCCCCTCTTTTCTTCACTTGACACTTAGCATCTTCTAAGTATACTTAAGCCTCATTTTGAGGCGCTACTTCAATTTACTTTGTATACAGCATAAGAACAACAACAATAACTATTTGCAGATGTATAGAAATCAATCTATTAGATGTTAAGCAAAAAATAAAATAAAAACAATTTTAATAAAATAATTCTAGCATTTATATAAAAACACATGAAATTAGCTCTTTGAGGCTACCTAAATGGTAAAGGTGAATAATATAGTCCTGGGACGTCTCCCAATATGTAAACAATTTGGCTTAGATGGTACACTTTTGGCCTATATGTACTTAGCCGTGTACTGCAGACAAAATATTCCTTATTAGTTTGGTGATAGGCCTAATAAAGCAGATGGATCATATATAGGCATAGTCAGTACTTGACTTTATATCTTCAATATGTATAATAATGGCTTCCTGCTTGGTGGTAGCCTGCTGTGGCTAGTGTGAAAAATATACTTTACAGTACCTCTGCAGTCCGTGATTCTGTGCAAATCTTCTATCTCTCAAAGGTGGGAGCAGCCGCAAAAGAAGCCTCCTTGCTCCAGTGATATTTCTCAGTAACGATTTCCACGATAACGTCACACGCCAAATACCACCTCTTTAGGAGTTCACCTGCCAAGATGGAATTAGATTTCTTACATATAATCCTGCTCTCAGTACAACGTACGCAAGACAGATTGACACCAAAAAAATGTCTTAGTTTCAAATCTTCCCCCTTCCACCATAATCTCTAAATCCAGGAAAGTGATCTTTTCATGACTAAATTCATAAGTGAATTTCAATCCCTGATCATTATCATTCATATCTTCAAATAATTTGATCAATCTTGTCTCACTTCTTCTCCAGATAATGAGTATATCATCGATAGATCTCTTAAAGAGCACAAGACTCGTGCCAAGCTCCACTGAGGACTAGAGTTTCTCCTGCCAGTAACCCATAAATAGGTTAGCGTAGCTTGGCGCGAATCTCGTGCCCATTGCTGTTCCCTCTAACTATAAAAAGTACTGGCCATTGAATGAAAAATATTTGTGTTCCTGTATGAACCTAATACATTCCAGTATAAACTCTTTTTGATCTAGTGGTTCATCATTATCTTTCTCCAAATAATTCCTAACTGCTGCTATACCTAATTTGTGTTCTATTGTTGTATATAAAGATGAGACATCACAAAATGCTAATATGATCTCTTCTTTTAATGGTGTATTTTCTAAAAGTTGTAACACATTGGTTGAATCCTTAATATATTAATCTAATTTTTGAACATATGTTTGTAAAAATCTATCTATATATTGTGAGAGATTCGATGTCATGGATTTTATGCCAGATATAATTGGCCTACCTGGGGGGTTATTAATATATTTATGGTAAAACATTAGAGCAAAGATAAATCATTGTGTGTTTATAAACCTTTTGCTGTAGGTGTTTCAGCGGCGTTGGGACGGTTCTGTTGACTTCTTCCGTGATTGGAAATCCTACAAGACAGGATTCGGCAACCGTCTGAATGAGTTCTGGTTGGGAAATGATAATATTCACAAAATAACGTCAGCAGGTCATGGTCTCTATGGCTTTCTCCATGTTTGGCAGAATATGCATCATTAAACCTAAAGCTTGTAGACATTCTTCATGTGTTATATCTTTATTATCTTCTCTGTCACAGGCACATGGGAGCTGCGTATAGATCTTCAGGACTTTGAGAGCACAAAACACTTTGCCAAATACACAACCTTCCAACTCCTGGGAGAGTCTGAGAAATATAAGTTATTGCTTGGAGCCTTCACGGAGGGCACTGCGGGTAAGTGATGAGTCGGCGCTAATCTGCGACAACGCTTCACGCAGGAAATATATGAACCGTATCTGTGGTTTGTTATGTGAATACATGAAGTAGTTTTGCTGCTAACTATTTATATAGGTTACAGTTAGAGAACTTTATTAAAACTGATGTTGTACATTAAAAACAAACGGGAAAGATATTGTATTTTTTTTTTCTCTTACTAATGAAATTCCATTGTCCTGAGCTGATAAATAACTAAAGTAACTCAATATTATAATATGACAGACTTACAATTAATCCTATAAAAGTCTTACTGACACTAAAGCTAGTTTTCGCTAGATATCGCAGTGCCATTGCAAATTATTAGGGCCCCATTTATCAAACGACGGATGGACAAGGTTCCTTATTTGGGAACTTTTGCTCCTGTGATCGCGGTGAGCTGGCAGAAGACTCTGTATTCTACTTCCTGCAATTAAAGGGATATTAAACAGTAAATACAGCTAGAAATAATTATGTATGCAAAGCAAAGATTTGCGTTAGAATAATATGTAGTTATATTTCTACAATTAGTTGTTTAAATACTGAAAATATAAAGGTTTAGTTTCTATACAGTAATGGATGCCGCCTTGTTTGATCTAGTTTCTATTTATCTCTGTGCAAACAAAGCTGTGTGGAATCCCTTTTAGATTATCCTATGTTCCACACAGTCTTGCTTGGACATTTTTTTTTTTTTCTGTTTTATATGAAAAAACAAAAACTAACCAAGTCAGCTTCAACATAATAACCTTAATGTAGACAAATTCAAAGTATATCTATTATTTTAACACCCATCCCATTTCTTAAGTATAAAGTACATATATAATGAGAGGTACTAATACTAAACTTCTTCTGTGGGGAAATTATCTGAATGATTATTACTGGACCATTAAACTTGACAATTCAACAATGCATAAAATGTTTCATTACTGTATGTGAAACATTATTGCAATATACATTCATTATTTATTGTGCAGCTTTTTGTAGTAAAATACATCTAAAAAATGTGTTTGTTTAACTTTCTCCCAGGGAAGCTTGATTTTTAATACTTTAAGGCAATTTATGTGAGCTTTTGTTTACTTTACCTTCTCTCCCTAAGCTTCTATGGTGTCACATGCTTTTAAACGGTGGATTATCAGTTTGGTATCAACAATCATGATAGGCAAATCATTTTTGCTATAGTAACAAAGTTGAATCAGTGCTAAACCACCTTATGAGCATACAAGAGTGCAGGCTACCTCAGTCTGCACATGTGCAAACAGTTTGTGCTATATCTGAATATTAAAGGGCCATAATACCCAAATGTTTAAACACTTGAAAGTGATGCAGCATAGCTGTAAAAAGCTGATTAGAAAATATCACCTGAACATCTCTATGTAAAAAAGAAAGATATTTTACCTCAAAAGTTCCTCAGTAGCCACCTCCCATTGTAAAGGATTTCTAAGCAGCCTTTTAGTGTGTTTGTCCTGGGACATCTGAAGGGACTAGCATCGTGCACTCTCATATTATTTCACCAATCAGGTAAAGGAAGCTTACTATGAAATCTCATGAGAGTTAAGTCAAATCTCATGAGATCACAGTAAGAGTTCATGACCTCAGCACTGCTGATGCTGATTGGCTGCTGTTCATTTCTTCATTTTTTTAAATTTTTTTACCTGCAGCTGGGAGCAGCTGAGTATAACTTTTTACACAGAACTTACTCTGCTGAGCTGAGGAAATTGTGAGGTAAAATATCTTCCTTTTTTACATAGAGATGCTCAGGTGATATTTTCCTGTCAGCTTTTTACAGTTATACTGCATCCGTTTCAAGTGATTTAGCATATGAGTATTATGTCCCTTTAAATTGTGATTGGTTAGCAGGGGTTCTTTTGTTCTGGGGGACAGGAAAATCAGTGAAAAGAATAAACAGAAAATAATATACTCATCTGACAAAATAAATATGCGGTTTTCATTGCAAAATGATTTGTATATTTAAAGGTTTATAATCATGTAGTTCCCTTTAAGGGATAATATTCAGGAATATATTTTGAACAATGGATTAGAAGAAGACCAACATTGTTTTATGAAGAATAGATTATTATGCTTTCTATGAAGAAGTTAGTAAAAGCATAAATGAGGGTGTTGCAGGTGTGGATGTGATCTACTTAGATTTTGCTAAAGCATTTGATACAGTTTCATGTAGAAGATTATTGTACCCATTGAAAGAAATCTGTTTGGAGGAAAATGATTGTATTTGGATTGAAAACTGGCTTAAGGATATAGTGCAGAGAGTTGTTGACAATAGAAAATTCTCGAGTTAGGCAAAGGTGGTAAGTGAAGTGTGTAAGGGTTCTGTCCTGGGTCCACTTTTCTTTAATCTGTCTATTAACAATATGGGAAGGGCATTGAAAGTCAAGTGTCAGTGTTTGAAGATGATACACAGTGAAATAAGGTAATACAATAAATTAATCAGAGGATCGGGCTGGCGAGTGGCAGATGAGATTACATTTACATAAATGCAAAAAAAAACCCATTCATCTTATATTTTTAATGGGGTTGAGACAGTGATATCATTAAATAAGATGGACTTGAAATATATTGTAGTAGATAATAGACTTAATAAGATACCTACATGACAAAACAAATGACATAACTGTACATAATATGTGAACTAGACACGTGCATTTGGCAGTTTTGTTCACTGCCGAATGTGGAAGTAAGAGGCTGCCTGCAGTATTTGTCTCTTTACAAAGCCGAATATCTTCTTGTGCAAGTGAAACACACAAAGATCTGTGCAAATCCAGAACTTGGTGTGTTTCAGTTGCACAAGAAGATATTTAGCCCCAAAAAGAGCTGAATACCGCAAGCCGCCTCTTACTTCTGCATTCAGCAGTGAATGAAACTACCAAATGCACGTCTCTAATGTGAACCTCGTCAGAACTGTCAGATTTTCAGTCGTTGGAGTCCCTACCAAGCCCCGAGCACAGACACGCATTTTTGTGTCTATATGTGTATTTGTATATGTGTGTAGGAAGAATAGTATTGTGTGGGGGGCATATTGGGTTGGGTTTTGCCTTTATGTTGCCTCTAGCGGCCTCACCAGTTCTAGTGATATCCCTCATATTAACCCCTTAACAACCACAAAGTACCCTATATGTATACCCTTGGCTATAATAGCAATTATATTCTCTCTCCCTCTTGATGACCACCAGAAATAGAGTGGTCTTGCCGCTGGCGGCGAGACTGCGCTATTAAAAATGCAATACCCAAAGAAAGACCAGCAATGTACAGGGTAAGTCACTGGTCATTAAGGGGTTAAAGCTACTCCAGTGCAGTTGTGTGCTGTAACTGCAAATTTTATTTCAAAATATTGTAAAAGGAGCCAGTTCGTACTAAGGATCTCTAAGAGTGGCCTATGAGATTAGTTGTAATGTCTATTAAATACACGTAATAAAGCAGCCTAAAGCAAACCAGTCTTCTACATTACATCTCTATATTCATGAGAACAGAGAAAATCTATCAACAAATAAAAATACACCAGGTGGGGGCAGCAGAGTCGGAAGCAAGGAGAATTTTTAGTTCTTTATAACAATATTCCTTTTTAAGCAACAAGTGATGATAGAGACATATGGGACAGACAATTGGAGGAGATTGTGTATATGTCTTTGGATCTTTACAATAGCAGATCCTTTGTTTCACAATGATAACAGATCAATATTGGCCCAACCCAGTATACTTCCGATGAACTTTTTAATGAGTGCACTACCCCCAGCTGATTTTACTGACCAACAAGCTAAATGTTAGCCAAAAATAAGATAAATGATATAATAATACAATTTTCATTAAATAAATTTGCAAAATTATGCAAATTGTGCTTTGAATATCAGAAAATGTTATAATACTAGAAAGTATTACACTGCCCCCATCTGGATTCCAAAATCTTCTGTAGAGCACACTGCAACTAATACAATAACCTCTCTTGCTAGAGCATTGTTCATGCAAAGGTTGTATATGAGTAGGCTTTGTATTATTGTCTAGTAGTAGTTTTTCTAAACTCTGCCTTTTTTACCAGATGTGTTTGCTTCTCGTTAGTTTGACATGTGCCAGTATTATTTCTGATTTGAATAATTGGTACAGGGTTGCAATCTAGACCAGGGTGGGGAAGGCCATTAGTGATGTAGTTACAAAAAATCTTGGATGCCAAGGTTAGCCATCACTGCCCTGGTCTCTATTTCCCATGATGCTTAGGCTCTCTGCAGTCTAGTTGAGCATTATAGGAAATGTAGTTCCGAAACATCATGAATGCCAAGGTTAGCCATCACTGGATAAGGGTCATACACTGAAAAATAGGTGGTATTACTGGATTAATCCATCTCAATAACTCTGCTTTTTCCTAGGGGATTCTCTATCACAACACAAGGACAAACCGTTTACCACAAAAGATCAAGACAATGATGATAACCCAGGCAACTGCGCTCAATATTTCAAAGGAGGTTGGTGGTACGTCAATTGCCACCATTCAAATCTAAATGGATTGTATCATCTGGGACAACACAGCAGTGATGCAGATGGTATCAACTGGCACACTGGGAAGGGTCATAAATACTCTTATAAGTTTTCTGAAATGAAGATAAGACCAGTGTAAAAAAAATGTATAAAAAAGTAGTCTCACGACAAATTCTGATCAATATACAGTATGCTAAAAACCATAACTTAAATAAGATGAGCTCAGCACTCTTCATATTATTATAATTATTTCATAATTGCGGAGGCTCCTGTCTACCAATCCAACTGTGGGAAGTTTTTCTTACCAGCCAATAACAATGTATACTGTAGTATGTAATGTGTGTTTCTTGGTAGCTTCAGTTTAAATTAAAACAAAGCCTGGTTGGATATTTTTCATGCAGAAAATGTTTAAATGTTTATAACTATCTTTCATATGCTAGATAATGATCTACTTGCAATACTTATCTAAATATAACTTGTATAAGTCAAGGACAGCACAATATATACAATAAAACATGATACTTTTTTAACAAATGTGCTAACACAGAATATTAAACCTAACTGATATTTGTTTAATGAATTATTTTTGAAAAATGCTGGATTTAGACGAAATTTGCTTAAGAAAAAGAAAATAATAATAAAAAATAACACATATATATATAATTAAATTGCAATAAAATGTATCAACCATCTTTTGATTAATGACTTTTTATTAATAAACATTGTTTAATTTGTTATCCATAACTTGTGGATTGCAATCATATGTAAATCATGCGAATCAGAAAACTTGTATTATTGTTTTTTATTTAATCTGTGAATTGTTCAAGGTTTCCAGGCAAAGTGATATGTGTGTCATAAAAATAATTAATTTGTGGGTCTAAAATTTTTGCCAAGAATTTTTTTTTTTTTAATGTTAAATAACCAGAATTAAAATACTAGACATAAACTGTTTACAATAGGCCGAAAATAATGTTCTAAAATTATTTTAAAGATATGAAAAAAAAGTATTATGCCAGCTTAAAATAAAGTATTTAAATTGTATGATTTTTGGGGTGAGCAAAAAACATAGTTTGTCGGTGATAATAATTTATTTACAGAACCATAATATCCGAAATCTTAAGCTGTTCCAGGTCACAGAAATGAATAATGGTAAATTAGTTTATAACTAATATGTAATGTGTGGTTAAACATTGGTAAAATATTTCTAGTATTAAAATACGAGACACCCCAAATTTTTATCTCTTGCAGGAATTAATTTTTTCTTACAATATTTAAAGGGACAGTCTAGACCAAAATATTTATTGTTTTAAAAGATAGATAATCTCTTTATTACCCATTCCCTAGTTTTGCATAACCAATTTATATTAATACACTTTTTACCTATTTGATTATCTTGTATCTAAGCCTGTGCAAACTGCCCCTTATTTCAGTTCTTTTGACAGACTTGCATTTTAGTCAATCAGTGCTGGCTCCTAGAAACTCCACGTGCGTGAGCACAGTGCTATCTATATGAAACACATGAACTAACACCCTCTAGTGGTGAAAAACTGTCAAAATGCCCTGAGATGAGAGGCGGTCTTCAAGGGCATAGAAATTAGCATATGAACCTCCTAGGTTTAGCTTTCAACAAGGAATACCAAGAGAACAAAGCAAAATTATTGATAGATGTAAATTTGAAAATTGTTTAAAATTACATGCCCTATCTGAATAATAAGTTTGTTTTGGACTAGACTGTCCCTTTAAATCAGTTACTAAAATATATTTCCAAAATTAAAATTCTAGGCAATTAAAACAATTTGCAGTTAACAACTTAATTGTAATTCATTTTTAATAATATGTCAATGAGTGTTTTATAGGTTAACCACATATAATTTAGCTGGGGGTATGAAATGGATGAAATACCTAGACCAAAAATTATCAGAAAATCTCAAATGTTCACATATAGCAGAAATTAAAAGGTAACTAATATGGAAAAAGTTCTCTGTATGTGCTACAAAACAAAGAGTCAATGTTTAATACAGTAGCGGGGTAGCAGTAGTGTATACGGCTATTCTCAGTAAGAATGTGGTATAAACTGTGACCGTCCCATTTATTAACATATGCACATACCGAAGGCTTATTAGAGAGGAAAAAAATCCTTTCTGAATGCTGCAAGCCTACTTACGATAGGCTATGTGGCGCAGTTGGTTTACCTTAACAGATCCTCTTAAGTCTTAATGGAGGGTTCACGTGCACAGTACTGGCATCTTTACTCCGACATACCACCGTTCAACTCAGACGGTACGCAGACTGAAGGTCCAAACAAACTCCAACTTGATCCAGACCAACGCCGTATCTAACTGTATAACCAGGTCACATGACTCTCCAGGAACCAATAGGAAGGTGCTCATGTATTGTGGTTAAGCAGAGCAATGATGAAGGAGAAAACTGGAACTTCACTTAAAAAACGTATGCAAGCTGCACATCTGACACATTTAGGCTATGGTGCCTTACTCATAGATGCTATCTAACAACACATCACATAAAACTTTTAAAAGCAAAAAAGCAATTTCATTGGTCAATATAATATCATGTGATGAATCATCTTAAAGTGGATTAGCCCATTCAACTGTAGTGCAACACTGTACATTTAAATCCGCTATGCATTTGATTTATACATTATTATCAGATATATGTTGCGGAATAAACAATGAAACAATCTGAAAATTTGTTAGAAATACAAATACTTAAAGCCTATTATTTTAACTCCTCTCTGATACCTCACTTTATCTTGAAATCTTTTTATTGAAAATAATTTTCCATACATTAATAATCGTACATAATCAAAAAAACAAAAAAAAACAAACATAAAATAGAAAACAAAAACAACAGTATCACAAAAGTACAATTCGCATGGGTCAATTAACATGAATATTCATATGCTGAAGCAAAGAGAAATATCTAAGTTCTAGTATTGGAGATGTTGAGGTTAGTAGGTCTACGTTGAAAACATAGAGTCGTTTTACCCACTATTAGACATTCCATTCAATACCCAATAAAACCAAATCCTGTCAACAGCTTCTTTACTGTCTAGGATCCATGAAGCGGACTCATACATAGAATAAGTCATATTAATTTTGTTCAGGACTTCCTGCCAAGTAAGAGAGCCCGTTTTCCAGTACTTGGCAATACAAGTCCTTGTGATGGTGCACAAAATCTTGATAAATATGTTAATTGGGTTATTAAAGTTAGGAAAGCGTTCATGCAATAGTGCCTGAGTATGGGTAAGTCGAATATTTTCTTCTAAAGTAGTGCTTAACAGAAGAGAGAGGGAGTTCCAAATATGTTTGACTTTATCACATTCCCACCATAAATGCACATAAGTAACTAAAGCCTTACATCCTCTATAACATAGTCTGATCCCATTAAGGGACACATGTACAGTCTGGAGTGGAGTCAAATACCAACGGAAGGTAGTTTTGATTGCATTTTCCCTTAGGTCCGCGCTTAATAATCCCCTATCCGTTACGCTAATCATGTCAACCCATTTCTCTATATCCATCTCTATCCCCAAATCTCTCTCCCATCGTAAGATCAGCTGGCATTTAGTCTGCATATGATATGCCTGTATGGCAGTATATAGCCTTGATATAGTATGTTTCGTTCTATGGGTAGACTTGCATATTGTCTCTAGCATTGTGATGGGCTGTGCATTGTCTTTCTTTTGATATTCTCTTAGAGAGGACATAATTTGGAGATATAAGAACCAGTTTAGCTTTAGTGGTGCAATTTTATCCTGCATTTGGGTGTATGTTATGAGTTTGTTGCTCCTCAGTAGATCTGCTACTCTATAAAGACCTTTATTGCGCCATTTATCTACTAGTAAACAATATTCTCGGGATAAGAGGTATTTAATTGGCACAGTTTGAGAGTACTGGGGTATCAGTTTAAAGGTTTTGGCTACCTTATTCCAGGACAGTTGGGTGGAGTCAAGAGTGGGGGGTTTAGTCTGTTTTTTGGTGAATATGTGTGGCCTTTTGTCCCATAGGATATCTGCTGGAGAATTCCACCCTCCCATTTCAGCTTCAAGAGTTGGCCAAACTACATCAATATTAGGGTTATCCAGTAGTACTGTCTGGGCCAACCTCGCTGCCTGGTAGTAATCAGTAAGATTAGGAGCCCCCACCCCTCCCAGTGACTTATGTCTTGTCAAGATTGTTGCTGGAATCCTGGGAGATTTTTTCCCTCTAATAAATCTAATCAAGTCTGACTGAACCATAGCTAGCTCCGCTAGTGGTATTTTAATGGGAAGCGCTCGAAAAAGGTATAACAAACATGGCAAAACGTTCATCTTAACCGCTGCCTTTCTACCATACCATGAGAAAAAGTAATGTGACCATTTTTGGAGGTCCTGGCGGATGTCTTTGAATAAAGGTAGGTAATTAAATTTATATAATTGGGTAAATTGGTTTGACAAATGGATACCTAGGTATTTAATAGTATGTGTAGCCCATTTCTATTAACTTTCTTGTATGGGATGGCAATATAATAGGTAAAGCTTTGCATTTTTCCAGATTAACTTTGTAGCCTGATATAGCGGAGAATTTATCCAAGAGTAGGTAAAGATTGGGGAGAGAGATAAGTGGTCTAGTGATTTTTAGTAAAATGTCGTCCGCGAACAACATCAATTTATATTCAGTGGAGCTGATTTTGAATCCAGAAATGTCTGGGGAGTCTCTAATTCTAGCTTCTAAGGGTTCTATGCAAAGTGCAAACAGGAGGGGTGAAAGAGGACACCCCTGCCTGGTTCCATTTAGAATGGGGAACATTTTGGATTTATAACCCACCACTGCGACTTGTGCTGAGGGATTAGAATATATTCTCTTGATTGCAGTCATAAAAGGGCCTCTAAAACCCATATGGCCAAGCACCTGTAGTAAGTATGTCCAATCAATTCTATCAAACGCCTTCTCCGCATCCAGCGATAGGAGCAGAGAAGGTGTTTTGGACTCAGATAAGAAATATATGGAGTCTATTATGCGTCTAATATTATCTGGGGCTTCTCTATCTTTTATGAAGCCAACTTGGTCCGGATGGACCAGGGTAGGCAATATTGATTTAAGATGGTTAGCAAGGATTTTGGTAAAGATTTTAAGGTCTTGATTGATGAGGGATATAGGACGATAATTTGCACAAAATTTTGAATTTCTACCTGGATTGGGAATCACAACTATCTTAGCCATTAATAATTCTGTTGGAATCGGGCTACCCCCCAGGATGTGATTACAGAAACTAGCTAGATGAGGAATTAATATGGATTTAAATAATTTATAATATTCCCCTGGGAACCCATCCGGTCCAGGGGCTTTGCCTTTCTTGATATCTTTAATGGCCAACGTCACCTCTAACGGTGATACCTGAGAGTTTAGTAGTTCCCTATCTTTATCTGATATTGTTTTCAACTTAGCCTTAGTGAGAAAGTCCATGGTAGCGGCTGCTACTTGGGGCGTATGGTTAACCTTCTTACCGTCGTATAATTCCCCATAAAAATCTGCGAAAACATCAACAATTTCTTGGGGATGGGATATTGGGATTCCTAGCTGATTGATTATAGTTGGTATGGCAGAGGCCTTACAGCGTTTGCGGATTTTATAAGCTAGGAATTTATCAGGTTTGTTGGCGAAGACATAGGATTGTGTCTTAAGTTTCAGTATTGCCTTAGCCGCTATAGAATTTAAGATACTATTTAGATTGTCCCTTTTTTTGTTAAGGTCTCTTAAAGTGGATACGTTTTGGGTGTGTTTATGTCGGGTTTCTAAGTTTTTTATTTCGGTTTGAAGCTGAGAAATCATAGTTTTCATTAAGCGAATTAGACTTAGTTTGAATCAAGAGCCCTCTCAAGTATGCCTTGTGTGCTGCCCAGGTATTCAAGGGGTTAGTAGTGGAATGAGCATTAATTTTCCAAAACTCAGTCAAAGAGTCACCTATCTGGTCAAGAGTTTATTTGTCTCTAAATAAACTTGGGTCAAACGTCCATGATCTCGCTCTCTTGGGGTCTTGAATCACGTCTAGGTGTATTGAAATTGGGGAGTGATCAGACCATGTGCAGGAGGAAATATCAGATGACAGAACTAAAGGAAGCAGGATCTGACTAACTAGTATATAGTCTATTCTCATGTATGACTTATGGGCCGCCGAGTAGAATGTGGTGTCATTAGTTTCTCCGTATAAAAATTTCCAAGTATCTATTAATGTATGAGGTAGAAGCAGTGTTTGAATCGATCTAACCATCCTATTGTTACGGTGTTGTTTGTTATTTAGCTTTAAGCTTGTGCTAGGTTTAATGGGAGCCAGATTAATATTGAAGTCTCCTGCCACTATTATTCTATATTGAGACCAGTTTGTTAAAAGTTGGGAAATATTTGCAAAAAATGCATATTGATTATCATTTGGGGCATAGATGTTGCACAAAATGATATCAGAGTTATTCAATTGCCCTTTCACTATCAGATACCTGCCCTCTGGGTCCGCTAAGGTAGATTTGTGTATAAAGTTCACTGATGAATGGATGAGAATTGATACACCTCTCTTTTTTACCTCAGTTGTAGCATGGTAGTGCAGTGGGAAGGATTTGGACCGATACTTAGGGATATTTGTATGTGTTAGGTGAGTCTCTTGTAGAAAGAGAATGTTAGCTTGGAGTCTATGATAATAGGCTATAGCTACCCTGCGTTTAATGTCAGAGTTTAACCCTCTCACATTGTGAGAGACCAAGTGTATTCTAGGCATGAGTGAGTTATGTGGGCTGCTTGTGTATGGCACCTAAGATACACTGAGACTTCCTCCCCAACTGCATGGCTGTATTGTCCCCACCTTCCTGCCTATTCCTCAACATCTTACAGCAGAACATATAACATGGCTCAAGATCGTAGTGTGATACCTCATTTTAAAGGGGCAGTTAAGTAAAAAAATAAATAAATAGGGCATGTAATTTTAAACAACTTCCCAATTTACTTTTATCACCAATTTTGCTTTGTTCTCTTGGTATTCTTAGTTGAAAGCTAAACCTAGGAGGTTCATATGCTAATTTCTTAGACTTTGAAGACTGCCTCTAATCTGAATGCATTTTGACCACTAGAGGGCATTAGTTCATGTGTTACATATAGATAACATTGAGCTCATGCACGTGAAGTAATTTAGGAATGAGCACTGGCTAAAATGCAACTCTGTCAAAAGAACTGAAATAAGGGGCAGTTAGCAGAAGCTTAGATACAAGGTAATTACAGAGGTAAAACGTGTATTATTATAACTGTGTTGGTTATGCAAAACTGGGGAATGGGTAATAAAGGGATTATCTTTCTTTTTAAACAACTAAAATTCTGGTGTTGACTGTCCCTTTAAAAATACTAATTAATATGTATGTAAAATAAAAAAGACAAAAGGGGTGGAGTTAGGACAAAACTGACCTTTAATTCCCTTTGACAAAAGATTCAAAATGGTCACCTCTTATCATAATGATACAATGTATTGCAATGGTGAAACCCACATCTGTGCATGACTTTTATTTCTAAGAACTGATTGGTTGTCTTTGTTTTAAATCACTAGGTGACAAAATATTACCAAGGGATACACCTCGTCTGCAAGAACATCTACAGCCCTGGGATATTGTGTGACAAAAGTAACACCTTAAAATGTAGAATGTTGTCTAAATGTCTTTTCTTTTAATAAATCTGATCTCAGTATTAATCTCGGATTCTGCTTTCAGGACATGAAAAGGGACACTTCTATACCGGAAAAGTTTCTGTCAACCACATGGCAAAGCAGTATTAAAATAAGTAGGTTTTTTTGTAGTGAAACATATAATATGAAAGGTGCTGACATTTAGATTATTAAAATCAATTGTGCTGTTTTTACCAATGAAAATTGTCTTAAAAGTACAAAGTGCGTAATACACGAACAACTAAAGAAAGATGAATGTTGCTACCTGTTGTTCTAGTAGGTGCTGGAAGATAATAGAGCACCACAGTTTTTATTGATTCCCCCCTCAAACATCAATGAAGCCATAAGCCATAAAACCAAATGTGATGGTGCACAAAAAAGCCAAGCTGTGATGGGTGAAACGATTGCTGGAGTAGTGACGTCACAAAAGGGGCGGAGCCTTGTTTCTTACCGGACTAACAGAGCATTCATTGGACATTGTGATACACACAGTCTTTTGTTTGTAGTAGTCTATGATTGGGCCAGTCTCATTGTATGCCTTGTGACTTGTTTTTAATACATTTGTTATACTTTTTAATCACTTCTGATTCATCCTTTGGAGCTGGAACATCATTCTTTGCCTTGCCTCCTATTAGGAGCTTCCTGTGCCTATATATCTAGAGCTTGATTTTAAAGCTCTAGACAATGTGAGTATTTTTCTAGGTTCTGCACTAAATTTTACATAACCACAGAACTTCACTATATACGTTTCTTCTTTTTTCCCTGAGGTTCACCTGCTGAGCATTACCACCGTGACAACCTGGGACTTTCATCCTTTTTTGTGCACCATCAAATTTGTTTTTGTATTTCTTATATTGTAATTTAAGCAAGTTTATATACTGTATAGTTGTTTGTTCTTTTGGATATATATACAAATGATAGGTGATTGTACACAGCTAAATAACAGCAGACAGCAAGGAGACAAAATGGGGAAAAAAGAATGAAAGGGAATAGAATGAAGATATAAACAGGAAGGGATTCAATGGATATATATTTTATTTTTGCAACCTTCATTAGTATCTGCAAAACACGCTGAGACCTATTTATCAAGCTGTCAACCGCAAATAGGCCAGAATTCCGCAGCGTAATTGTGGCGAACTTGATTCGACCTAGTCATCAAAGCCTCCAGACCGGCAAAAGTTGAAATTTGTGATGTAACATACGATCCGCCGGTCTCAATCCAACACAGATCGATGCTTACGTCATTACAGATGTTCCGAATACAAATTCAGCACTATCTGACAACTTTTGCAAGTTAAATTTCTAACAGGTACGCTTGCCACTATTCCGGCCCAGCGTACCTGGTTTTCAATCCATCACCCTGGAGGCCGCGGATTCCATAAGAATCAATGGGAGTCTGAAAGCAGCGAAAGCTTATGTTAGATGCTGCCAGATATCCCATTGAGTTCTAAGGTAGAAAACCAGTAAAGTTTACACCTAACACCCTAACATAAGCCCAGAGTCTAAACACCCCTAATCTGCCGGCCCTGACATCACCGCCACCGAAATAAAATTTATTAACCCCTATCCCGTCGCTCCCGGAGCCCACCGCAACTAAATAAAGTTATTAACCCCTATCCTGCTGCTCCCGGGACCCTGCCACAACTCTAATAAAATTATTAACACCTAAACCCCTGGCCTCCCACATCACTACCATTAACTAAACCTATTAACCCCCACATTGCCATAAACTAAATTAAGCGATTTTTTTTAAATATATTTTTTATTGAGACTTTCAAAAAGAAAACCAAAATGGTACAAAATGGTACGAGTCTACATAGGTGCAAGTACATAAAATAATGTGAAAAGTAAATCTTAAACGGTAATGTAAAGATTGAAATCTTTAAGTGAAGATATAGGTACTTTGAGACATTTAGAGAAAGTAGATGGTAGTGGGAACTCGTAATTTAGTGGAGTGTCTCTATTTTATAATTAATGAAAAAAGTACAAATATATATTATACAGTTATATCTATGGTTTATGAGGAGTTGGACTAGAGTGTCCACTCCTTATACTTTGAGTGATTATAGGGTATCTATATATTCTTGAGGTAGAAAATACATTCAGTATCAAAGAGGCATGCTAGTCTGAAGGTAGGTAGGTGAGGGGGGGAGGAAGTGGTTGCTAGCTTAAGGGAGTTCCGTAGTGTTGATGGTTAGTCTGGGAAAAGGGTAAGCCATGGATACCAGATTCTAAAATGTAGGTCAGACTTATCTAGAACTCTGAATGAGTACTGTTCCATCAGTCTGATGTGTCTAATAATGGACAAGACTTGTGCGAAAGATGGTGATGTTTTGCTTCTCCAAGATCTGGGTATAGCTAACTTCGTGGCCATGAATAGATAAATTGTTAGTGCTTCTGTAGGAACATCCAAGTTGGGGATTGGCATGTGTAAGAGAGCAATCTCTGGGAGGTAAGGAGGTCTAATATTGAGGTTGTTGAGTATACTGTACAGTTTCCTCCAAAGAGGTTGGATTTTGCGACAGGACCACCAGGTGTGTAAATGTGTTCCCGGTGAACCGCATAATCTCCAACAGAGAGGGGAGTGAGAATTATAGATTTTGTGCAAGGAGGTAGGGACTAAGTGCCATCTGACTGTGATTTTATAATACAATTCCCAAAGGGTGGCACAGTGTAGTAGTTTTCTAGTAACCATAATTCTGCTGTACCAAACACCAACATCCACAATAAATCTGATCTCATTCTCCCAAGCACAGTGTTGTGAAATTGTGTGGTGTGGCTGTGTGTTGATTAGCAGGTTATTGTGTAGAGAAAGGGGGTGTTTAATAACGTGCGCTTTGTTCCAAGAATGTTCCCATAACAATGATTTCCGAAGGGCCTTCTTAGGGTAGCCCCAGGAATGAAGCCAGGAACTGATACGAAAGGCTTCAAACTGTAGTCTAGGGGGTATTTGGAATTTGAGACAAAGCTGTGGGTGGGGGATCCAAGTATCAGAGACATAGAAGTCAGTGACAGTTTTGATTTGTAAGTTCTTCCACAAATCTGGATGTGCATCTGGTAAGGAAAACAGAACCGCTGGTAGGGTGAGGGTGGGGAGAAATGGTGGGATTGTGTCCTATGTAATCCCAGAATTGGAAGGCGTCTTGTAAGATGGGGTGTAAGTCGGTGAGGTTCGGAGGAAGCAACGGGGTCTCTACATGGTATCATCCTATGGCATTCTCTCTGTTATTCCAACCTAGTAAGTGTGACAATCTGGCAGCATTAAAATATGTGATGAGGTTGGGAAGGGCCAATCCTCCCTGGGCATATAGTTTCTCTAGAGTGTGTCTAGCAGTTCTGGGTCGTCTGCCTTTCCATACATAAGTAGTAATAAGACTCTGCAGTTTTAGTGTAGGTCTTGGGAGATTATAGGGGATGCATCTGAAAAAGTAGTGATCTTGGGGAGGAAGGACGTCTTAATGGCCGCCATTCTCCCTGTCTAAGAGATCTCTCTAAATTCCCAACTGCTTAAGAGTCTACGAAATTCTGTTTTTTTAGAAATAGTGATGGTGGTGTCTGGGTCTAATTGGACTCCTAGTATTTTAAGGGAATTGGGATTCCATTGAAATTTGTATGATTTTTGTAGAATTTTGAGTTTCTGGGGTGGTATATTGATAGGGAGAGCCTCTGTCTTATCTATGTTCAGCTTGTAGTAGCTCATGTTCCTAAAGGTCTCAATAGTCTTAAACACTTCTTTTAAGGAGGTTGTCGGGGAAGTCAGAAAAAGGGTTATGTCGTCCGCGTATGAGGATATTTTATGTGAGTGGTTTCCAGAAGTCATACCTTTTATGAGGGGATTCATCCTTATTGCTTGTGCCAGAGGCTCTATCGCAAGGGCGAAAAGGAGCGGGGAGAGAGGGCAGTCCTGTCTTTTACTGTTCGTTATGGAAAAAGCTTCTGATTGGAAGCCGACTCCTTTTATTCAGGCTGTAGCGCAGGAATACAATGCTTGTATTGCCTTGATGAAGGGGGCTGCAAAGTTGAAGATCATCAATGTCTCCCACAGATAGGCCCACCTGACCCTGTCGAAGGCCTTCTCTGCGTCTAGGGAAAAAAACAAGAAAGGACTCTCACTCCTAGAGGCTAAACCAAGTAAACCTAAAATGCGTCTAATGGCATCTGGACCTTCTCTATTAGGAATAAATCCTACTTGATCAGAGTGGATTATAGGGTTGATGACTTTTGAGAGTCTGTTAGCTATTAATTTGGCATAAAGTTTCATGTCTATATTGAGGAGGGAAATAGGTCGATAACTGCTACATTGTTCAGGGTCTTTCCCTGGTTTGGGTATCGTGACTACTGTGGCCTCAAGAAACTCTGAATTAAACGACCCCTTTTGCATTATTTCTTGGAATGTCCTACATAGAATGGGGGCTAGAGTAGTTTGGTAGGTTTTGTAAAATCGAGCGGTATAATCATCCGGGCCTGGATATTTCCCCTGTTTTAGTGATTTAATTACTTCAAGACTTCCTTTGTCGTGATTGGTGTTATTAAATTAGTGGCAAGTTCTTGATCTAGTGTGGGTAATTTAAGATTGTTGAGATAATTAGAGATATCTGTCAAGGGGGGAGGGTGTGTGTCAAGACCTGCTTCTATGTTGTATAGTTCCTGGTAAAAACTTTTAAAGGTATGACCTATATCTCTTGGGGCGTAAAGAGAGTGACCCCCCCTTACTCTTGACTGCTAAGATCCTAGATTGTGCAGTGCGGTGTCGTAGCTTCTTAGCTAAGAGAGATAAGGCCTTATTTCCAAAGTGATAGTATAGTTTTTTATACTTTTCTAAGGTGGCGTATATTCTTTGTAGTTCTGCATCTTGTATATGTTTATTTATCTCTATTAATTGGTCATTTAGTGTGGTGGAGTATGCCGCATTGAGCTGTTGCCTCAAGATCCTAGCTTGGATGATGAGTGAGGAGAGGGTGGAACTTCTCTTCCTGCATGTATCAGAGTCTACTTCAATTAAATAACCTCTCAGCACAGCTTTAAGAGTAGCCCATAGGTTCTCTGTGGAAGTTTGAAGGTCATCATTGAATTCTAGGAAACTGGTGATTTTCCTTTGTACCTCTAGTTTTGTGGGAGGATCTGTTAGGATATAGTCTTTCAGTCGCCATGGAGGGGGGGAGGGGTGGGGTTAACATGAACTGAAAGACATGTGTAAAGCGTCATGGTCTGACCATGAGATTGGGACTATTTTAATGTGAGATGTTTTGTCTAATAGCCTAGAAGACATGAAGAAGTAATCTATTCGGGTGTGCGATTTATGTGGGGGAGAGTAAAAAGTAAAATCTCTCTCCTGTGGGTGTAAAGATCTCCACACATCGTATAGGTCATACTGGCATATAAGTGACCTAAATGCCCTAGCTAGGGAATGAACTAAATTAAGCTATTAACCCCTAAACCTAACAACCCGCTAACTTTACATTAAAATTACCTCATCCCTATCTTATAATAAATTAAAACTTACCTGTAGAATTAAAATAAACTATATAAAACTATTATTTAACCTACCCTAACTATTATACTAAAATTACATTAAACTACCAATTAAATTAACTATATTACATATTTAAAAACCTAACCCTACTCAAATTATTTAAATATACTATTAAAATTACTAAATTAAAAAAAAATAAAAACTAAGTTACAAAAAATAAAAAACACTAAGTTACAAAAAACAAACCCCAGTATAAAAAATAAAAAACAATTACATCTAATCTAATAGCCCTATCAAAATAAAAAAGACCCCCCAAAATACAAAAAACCCTAGCCTACACTAAACTACCAATGGCCCTTAAAAGGGCCTTTTGCTGGGCATTGCCCCAAAGAAATCAGCTTTTTACCTGTAAAAAAAATACAAAACCCCCCCAACAGTAAAACACACCACCCACACAACCAACCCCTCAAATAAAAACCCTATCTTAAAATCCTAAGCTCCCCATTGCCCTGAAAAAGGCATTTGTATGGGCATTGCCCTTAAAAGGGCATTTAGCTCTTTTACTGCCCAGACCCTACTCCAAAAATAAAACCCACCCAATAAACCCTTAAATAAACCTAACACTAACCCCCGACGATCCACTTACAGTTTTTGAAGACCGGACATCCATCCTCATCCAAGTGGCAGAAGTCTTCATCCAAGAGGGTCAAAGTCTTCATCCAAGCTTAATTTAGTTTATGGCAATGTGGGTGGCGGGCGGTTTAGGGGTTAATAGGTTTAGTTAATGGTAGTGATGTGGGAGGCCAGGGGTTTAGGGTTTAATAATTTTATAACAGTTGCGGCGGGGTCCAGGAGTGGCGGGATAGGGGTTAATAACTTTATTTAGTTGCAGTGGGCTCCGAGAGCGGCGGGATAGATGTTAATAACTTTATTTAGTTGCGTTGGGCTCCAAGAGCGGTGGGATAGATGTTAATAACTTTATTTAGTTGCGGTGGGCTCCAGGAGCAGCGGGATAGGGGTTAATAACTTTACTTAGTTATGGTGGTCTCCGGGAGCAGCAGGATAGGGGTTAATACATTTATTTAGTTGCGGTGGGCTCCAGGAGCGGCGGGATAGGGTTTAAAACATTTTAGTATCGTGGAGGTGTTTAGTGACAGGGTATAAATAAAGTTGGTAAAAAGCCGAATAGCAGCGAGATCGATGACTGCTAGTTAACAACAGTCCGCTGCTCATCGCATTGTACTTGGCGTGCGGCTTTTTGCTGGCTTTTTTGATAAATATGAAGATCATATTCAGGTCTGCGGCGGCGATGTTATGCGAGCGTATTAATGCCGTTGAATGCAACAAAGTTGACGCTTTGATAAATAGGCCTCAATGTCTACAACTGACACAGTTTACTACATTGTTATAAATTTAGCAGGAGCTAAAACATTTACAGATTTCTATCATTTAAATTGGTAATGATTTATATATACGGTTTATAATGTGTGTGTGTGTGTCAGACTTACCTTAGGGAGCTGTGCTCCCAATCCAGCCCCCTGGTGTCGGCAAATGCAGAGAGTGATTTCTTCAGTCTCTGCGTCCCACATGGAGGGACGCTGAGACTAAACTCCAACAGCTGCAGCTCTCAAGACTTTTGTTGTTCAGTGTATCTGTTCCTGCATTCTGAGTTCCATACACCCAAACCACTAACAAAACTCATCCTAACCAAAGACTTCTCTTTTTTTTTACACATCCTAAAATCTGTTGCTTCTATTGAACAAGAAAAAAGAAATACCAATATATATATATATATATATTTATATTTTTATATATATATATATATATATATATATATATATATACAGGGAGTGCAGAATTATTAGGCAAATTAGTATTTTGACCACATCATCCTCTTTATGCATGTTGTCTTACTCCAAGCTGTATAGGCTCGAAAGCCTACTACCAATTTAGCATATTAGGTGATGTGCATCTCTGTAATGAGAAGGGGTGTGATCTAATGACATCAACACCCTAAATCAGGTGTGCATAATTATTAGGCAACTTCCTTTCCTTTGGCAAAATGGGTCAAAAGAAGGACTTACAGACATCAACATGGATTTCGTGGAAAAATTTGTTCGTAACCAGTATCCGTAAACAACAGTATAATTAGTGGTTTGATGGTGTAAACATTCCAAACAGGAACCCCACAGTTGCGGATAACACCAAACAAACTTGTAAATACGTGTAACATCCAGTAATAAAAGAACAAAGGACTCACCACACTTTTCCGAAGCCCACCATAAGGATAGAAATACCTATATTTGCAGTCCAAATTCACAATCTTGCAAGTGGCTTGAAATTTGCGTCGCAATTCTCTGTGAGTAGTAGGCTTCACCGTGCCGCCTCTGTAACACACCTGTTTAGTGCAAGGTGTGAGACTGCTCCAAGCTCCGGTGCTGCTAGGGCTCTCCAAAAACCCGTAGGATTCCAATAGAATTATCAAAGGCAAACAAACAGTTCACAGTTCCGATGCAAGGAAAGGCAGGGAGAGATATCGGTAATTAAAATAATATATATTTATTTATGCTTGCATTAAAAAATGTTTAACAAGGCACAGCAAACAAACAGGACTTTGGCTGACGTGTTTCCTGCCTTAGCGGCAGTTCATCAGAGCACAAAATTCAGTGTTAGCAGCAGGTGTTTAATCAGGTATGGGTCTGAACCTCAACCAATCATAGTAAGCAGATTGGGTGTAAAAAATTAACCCTATCATTACTCCGGTTAGAATAATAAACACCCAAATGAACTATCTTACTTTTGCGGTTAACACTGTAATAATAACACAAACAGTACAACTTAAAACTAAAAACTAAGGGGGGGCGGAGCCAACTCTCAAGGGAACCAGACGTCCATGCATGGAGCTCCAGGCTCTAATATGATTAAAATCTTGCTTATCTACCCTTGGGACCAAATTCTCTCACACAACTGGAGTATCCCTTGTCCTCCACTAATCCTACGAGTCTCTATTAGCTCTTAAGTGGCTATTGCCGGATAACAGAAGCTCTATAATACCATGGCCGGGATAGAGGCCCTGAACTTTTGGGTGGAAGATGTGGCGCAGCCTCTATCTGAGCACTTCACCAGAATGGAAGCCACACTCTTCGATTGCTGCAGTTCAGCTAACGCTCCTGAGCAGGCTACCTTAAGCCTAACTAACCCCGCCACAATCTTGGTTCAGAGTACCGCCAGTGGTAAACTAAACCATGGGACCTTATTCCACCCGCCTTATCCAACCCAACATGGCGACTCGCTTACCCACCATCCTCATGTGACCTCTCATCAGACCCAGCAGCCCGACCTAGCTGAGTATATCCTAAGTGATCAAGACGGGGGTGGTGCTTTGGAGCCACGGCGCTTACTCCCTGCCTACAGCATTTCTATGGAAGGTCGAGATATGAGCATATCAATGGAGGAAACCGGCAATAGTATGCTTACCATTCATATCTGGCAACAAAGCAGAACACATCAGGAAGACAAGCACTCCCTAGGCATACCCGCGGACCAGTCTGTCACTGAAGCTGCGGTAACACCGCAAGACACAAAGCCAGCTCAGCAAAGGAGGAGAGCAGTGACTGCTTGTGACTTACCGGGTGAGCTCAATTGCATCAGCTATGTGAAACTCTGTCACCATCTCACCTTACACTCTGGGGCAGGGAATTTGGAACTTTCTCTTAATTGCCTTCAGATTTGCAAAGAGTCTTTTTCTTTCACTCTCCATGCCCGCTTTTTTTTTTGCACACCCCCTGCCCTAGAGTACTCAAAAGCTGGAGTGGGTTAGATCATAATAAACGAATGGAGAGCTGCAGGTCCACACGATTTATACACAGCTCTTTGGTGCTTGGTTTACCTGCAGATTTGCAGACATTTTATTGTCCCCTTAACAACTGAATGAACATTAAACACTCTCATTTGTTCTACGTTGAATGAAAGACACTAAAGCAAGCGGGTTAACTACACCGATAACAGCAATCGCTTCATGAGATAATAGACAGTTCACCAGTTATAGACAGTTTTCTTGTTTCATCTCCATGCTTTATGCACGCAAGTTGGTTTAATGTCACTGTTTGATATTTACAAGTTAACCCAGTCCTATTCTCTAGAGTACCTAAAGGTTTTACAGATACATGATTATTAGGTGTTCTAGTCTTAGTTTATATGTTTCACATGATACCATTTGTAGTTTTAAGGCTATTTATGATCATCCTCATTATTTTTACTATATGTTACTGTCTGTGTGTTGGCTAGCTAACCTTTAGATCTTAGAAACAATTCAGTTTTGTGTTAGAGGGTACCTAGTAGGGTTTTTTTTATTTTTTATTTTTTTTTTATTTTTTTTATTATTAGACATAAGCTAACTGGATGTTACACAATTCCATATGTTTGCAGCCACTCATTTTCCATTTTTCTCCCTTTAGACATATGATCCCCTGGTGCTCATTTATTAATCTGGATCTAATTTTGACCCCCAATGTAGTTGTTTAAATGAACATTATTATATCCTGCTTCATAAGGTAATTGACATATGTAGTTACTTCTAGACTTCACACAGAGCCTAATTTCTATAACTGTTAGTTTTCAGGGCATGTATGCTGAGATCATTTCTATGATACACTGTTAGTTTTCTTACATAGCCCTGATGGTTGAATGATGGTGTGAGGAAGTCCCTACTTTACAATTTTAGACATGCCAGACAGGGTGCCAAATTCTATCATTAAATTTAAGCTATAGCATAACATAGGCTGTTATAATTCCCTTTCCCTAGGTGTTAATCATATAAAACCTTCTAATCCTGGATGGTGGGCCCACATCCGGGAGTTGGGGTATTTAAGTTCTCAGGGAAGAGTTATTCAATGGTTTATATTGCTTTTATACTCACCTATTTCTCTTTTGTTCTAAACTCATATGGCCTATTCAATGCCTTACCCCTTAGCACCAAATAGTCATTAACTATATAGGGTACTGCTATCGGTATTTTACTTACCTTACTTGCCTACTGGAGGAGCACTATGGTTATTATATATCCAGGTTTAGCAAATAGAGCACTATACTATCAGCATCCTACTTTTAAAAATGTGAATTTGTATAGTTGGATGACTAGCATGTCTCACCTAATTTAATTCACTATGTAAAATGAACACAGATTGGCTTGTAGGACAGCTACAGGAGAATTCTGATGCTATAAGAGTTATCTCAACTGCACTTCCCTACAGGTACCGTTATTTGGCACAATCGGAAGACAATCAGAAGTTTTATCTATTTGCCATAAGCAAATTACCACCTCCTACCCCCCCCCCCCACATAACAATCCTTCCTTAGTAGAAGGCCTAAATACGCGGTTTTTCTTGCATGTACCGCACCTAATTTACCTTTTTCTCTAGCAAATATGTTAATCCTCACTATTAACAATTATCCTCTAGCCATGGTTTTTAGTTTTAATTTCCAATCACATTCCAAAGACCACCTCCCCCCCCCCCCATCTCATAATGTACCTCCTAGGTAAGGAGGCCTACCTATGCGGTTTTTCTAACCAGTACCGCAACCTACCCCATCTATTTTCTATGTTTTTATGTGTAGCTTTTCACTCTGCCATAAAATTGACTTTATTTCTACTACCTTGCCAAACGAAACTGTTAAGCTTCACTTACAAATTGAGTTACAAGTTTTAAGTTTAGCATGTTCAATTTCACCACACTACTTATATATTACAAAAACTTGTTTTGCTGTGTTATAAACAAAAAAATAAATAAATAAGGAAGACACATGAAGACCATTTGCTGTTTACATATTGTGAAATGTATACCATAACTATTGTTTATACTTGACTTATTTTGAGAATTTTGAATGCATTTCATTGACAAGTCTGTGTATTATAAACATTCCTACAGATCTAGCTAATGTATAATCTTACATCTCTGTATATTCTTATGTTTATATGGCTTCGTTATAATATGCATGTAACCTTATTGCTTTTTCTTTGTCTTCAATAAAAAGATTATTAAAAAAAAAAAAAAAAAAAAAAAAAAAAACTAAAAACTAAAAACATGTAAACCTATAACATACTATAGCTTTCTGGAAACAATGTAAAGTATCACGATAGAAAAATATATATATTTCTTTTTCTCATCTCTTATTTTTTAAATTTTAGTTACACTCTGGATATAATACAGGTAAAACACACGACAGATAATGCAACATTGTAGCTATTAAAGTATACAAAGTCAAATGCAACTTAGTGTAAATACGCAAGTGCATCAGCTGTCTCCTGTGTTCTAAACCTATAGATATCGAGTGAAAATACACGATTGTATACTCAAAGGAATTGTTCACTATGGGACTTTTGTTGAAAAAGGAGTGTGAGATAATTTACCACTAAAATAAAGAATACTCATATTTTCATATGTATATTCCTTAGTACAACAATTAGTAATCTCATCTTAAAAGCATCATCATATCTTATAATAAAATGAAGATTGACCTGTCGATAAAGCAGATTATATTGCAAAGAGTGAACTGCCGCTAAGGCAGGAAACGCGTCATCCGAAGTCCTGTTTGTTTGCTGTGCCTTGTTAAACATTTTTTAATGCAAGCATAAATAAATATATATTATTTTAATTACCGATATCTCTCCCTGCCTTTCCTTGCATCGGAACTGTGAACTGTTTGTTTGCCAAAAGAAGGACTTGACAGGCTCAGAAAAGTCAAAAATAGTGAGATATCTTGCAGAGGGATGCAGCAATTTTTAAAATTGCAAAGCTTCTGAAGCGTGATCATCGAACAATCAAGCGTTTCATTCAAAATAGTCAACAGGGTCGCAAAAAGCGTGTGGAAAAACCAAGGCGCAAAATAACTGCCCATGAACTGAGAAAAGTCAAGCGTGCAGCTGCCAAGATGCCACTTGCCACCAGTTTGGCCATATTCCAGAGCTGCAACATCACTGGAGTGCCCAAAAGCACAAGGTGTGCAATACTCAGAGACATGGCCAAGGTAAGAAAGGCTGAAAGACGACCACCACTGAACAAGACACACAAGCTGAAACGTCAAGACTGGGCCAAGAAATATCTCAAGACTGATTTTTCTAAGGTTTTATGGACTGATGAAATGAGAGTGAGTCTTGATGGGCCAGATGGATGGGCCCGTGGCTGGATTGGTAAAGGGCAGAGAGCTCCAGTCCAACTCAGACGCCAGCAAGGTGGAGGTGGAGTACTGGTTTGGGCTGGTATAATCAAAGATGAGCTTGTGGGGCCTTTTCGGGTTGAGGATGGAGTCAAGCTCAACTTCCAGTCCTACTGCCAGTTTCTGGAAGACACCTTCTTCAAGCAGTGGTACAGGAAGAAGTCTGCATCCTTCAAGAAAAACATGATTTTCATGCAGGACAATGCTCCATCACACGCGTCCAAGTACTCCACAGCGTGGCTGGCAAGAAAGGGTATAAAAGAAGAAAATCTAATGACATGGCCTCCTTGTTCACCTGATCTGAACCCCATTGAGAACCTGTGGTCCATCATCAAATGTGAGATTTACAAGGAGGGAAAACAGTACACCTCTCTGAACAGTGTCTGGGAGGCTGTGGTTGCTGCTGCACGCAATGCTGATGGTGAACAGATCAAAACACTGACAGAATCCATGGATGGCAGGCTTTTGAGTGTCCTTGCAAAGAAAGGTGGCTATATTGGTCACTGATTTGTTTTTGTTTTGTTTTTGAATGTCAGAAATGTATATTTGTGAATGTTGAGATGTTATATTGGTTTCACTGGTAAAAATAAATAATTGAAATGGGTATATATTTGTTTTTTGTTAAGTTGCCTAATAATTATGCACAGTAATAGTCACCTGCACACACAGATATCCCCCTAAAATAGCTAAAACTAAAAACAAACTAAAAACTACTTCCAAAAATATTCAGCTTTGATATTAATGAGTTTTTTGGGTTCATTGAGAACATGGTTGTTGTTCAATAATAAAATTAATCCTCAAAAATACAACTTGCCTAAAAATTCTGCACTCCCTGTTTATATATATATATATATATATATATATATATATATATATATATATATATATATATATATATATATATATATATATCTAAGCGCACACACACACGAACATATACAGCTCTGGAAAAAATTAAGAGACCACTGCAAAGTTATCAGTTTCTCTGGCTTTACTATTTATAGGTATGTGTTTGAGTAAAATTAATATTTTTGTTTTATTTTATAAATTGATAACATTTCTCCCAAATTTCAAATAACAATATTGTCATTTAGAGCATTTATTTGCAGGAAATGACAACTGGTCAAAATAACAAAAACATGCAGTGCTTTCAGACCTCGAATAATGCAAAGAAAATAAGTTCATATTCATTTTTAAACAACACAATACTGCTTAATGTGTCTTGGCTGCTCTCTACCAGTCTTTCACATTGCTGTTGGGGGACTTTATGACACTTCTGGCACAACAATTCAAGCAGCTTGGCTTTGTTTGATGGTTTGTGACCATTCATCTTCACATTCGGTTTTCAATGGGGTTCAGGTCTGAAGATTGGGCGGGCCATGACAGGGTTTTGATCTGATGGTCCTTTATCCAAACCTTGATTGTCCTGGCTGTGTGGTATGGAGCATTGCCCTGCTGGATAAAGCAACCCTCAGAGTTGGGGAACATTGTAAGAGCAGAAGGAAGCAAGTTTCCTTCCAGGATCGGGCAGATTTATCTTTGTGAAGGATGCATGAATCAAGCCATGTACAAGGTTATCCTGGAAGAAAACTTGTGTCTTTCTGCTTTGACAATGTTCACAAACTCAGAGGATTGTATTTTTCAGCAGGAAAATGATCCATACCATGCAGCCAGGTCAATTAAGATGTGGATGAAGGACCACCAGATCAAGATCCTGTCACGGCCAACCCAATCTCCAGACATGAACCACATTGAAAACCTCTGGAATGTGATCAAGAGGAAGTTGGATGATCACAATCCATCAAAAAAAGCAGAGTTGCTTGAATTTTTGCACCAGGAGGGGCATAATGTAACACAACAACAACGTCAAAGACTGGCGGAGAGCATGCCAAGACGCATCAAAGCTGTAATTGAAAATCAGAGTTATTCCACCAAATATTCATTACTGAACTCTTGCTCAGTTAAACATTAGTATTGTGTTGTTTAAAAATAAATATAAAATAATTTTCTTTGAAAAAAAAACCCCTGCCTATTGTTTTGTCATTTTGACCAGTTGTCATTTTCTGCAAATAAACACTTTAAATGGCAATATTTTTATTTGGAATTTGAGTAAAATTAACTTTTTTGATTTAATGTATAAACTAATGACATTTCTCCCAAACACATACCTATAAATTGTTAAACGACAGAAACTGATCATTTTTCTGTGGTCTCTATTGTATTCCAGAGCTGTATATGTGAGTGTGTGTGTCCTTTTATACTGTATATGTGAGTGTGTGTGTCCTTTTATACTGTATATGTGAGTGTGTGTGTGCTTATATACTGTATATGTGAGTGTGTGTGCTTATATACTGTATATGTGAGTGTGTGTGTGTGCTTATATGCTGTATATGTGAGTGTGTGTGTGTGCTTATATACTGTATATGTGAGTGTGTGTGCTTATATACTGTATATGTGAGTGTGTGTGTGCTTATATACTGTATATGTGAGTATGTGTGCTTATATACTGTATATGTGAGTGTGTGTGTGTGCTTATATGCTGTATATGTGAGTGTGTGTGTGTGCTTATATGCTGTATATGTGAGTGTGTGTGTGTGTGCTTATATACTGTATATGTGAGTGTGTGTGTGCTTATATACTGTATATGTGAGTGTGTATGTGCTTATATATATATATATATATATATATATATATATTTGGTATTTCTATTTTTATTGTTCATCAGAAGCAACAGATTTTAGGAAGTGTATAAAAAAGAGAAGTCTTTGGTTAGGATGAGTTTTGTCTTTATTTTATTGTATCATTTCACTTTCCAAACCACAAAGAAGCAGGAGAGCTGAGAGAATCAAGGACCCAGACAAGCAGCAAACAAAATGTGTTCTGCATCTCTCATTGTGTTCTGGCTGGTGAGCACTCTTGCTAATGCTGAGAACTCTTGTCCAGGTAAGTCACAGACCAATGAATGTGTAGATTATATTTTATAAACTAGACTTTACATTATAGTGATCTCTGTAATTCAGTCATAAAAACCAACATCAGTGCATCTATAAAAGAATTCTATATATGTTTGTGTATGTATGTGTGACTGTGTGTGTGTATATATATATATATATATATATATATATATATATATATATATATATATATATATATATATATATATATATATATATATATATACATACACACACACATACAGGCATAACTCATTTTATTGCTCTTTGCAGATATTACACTTTTTACAAATTGAAGGTTTGTGGCAGCCGTGTTGAGAAAGTCTATCAACGCTATTTTCCCAACATATACACATGAATACACATATATACACATGAATACACATATATACACATATAAACACATAAATACACATATTTACACATATAAACACACATATATACACATATAAACACATGAATAGATATATATATATATACACATGAATACACATATATACACATATAAACACATAAATACACATATATACACATATAAACACATGAATACACATATATACACATATAAACACATAAATACACATATATACACATATAAACACATTAATACACATATATACACACATGAATACACACATGAATACACATATATACACATATAAACACATAAATACACATAAATACACATATATACACATGAATACAAATATATACAGACCCCCAGCAAAAAGATTGACTCACTAAAGGCTCAGGTGATGGGTAGCATTTTTGTTTAGCAATATCAAACTGAACCCGCAATATCTCTGAGGTACGCCTGTGTATGTATATATGTGTGTATGTATGTATGTATATATTTGAAGAAGGGGTGAATGAATGCCCCGAAACGTCACTGCCTAATAAAGTGTGCTGTGCTTAAATCCAGTGAGTGCTTATTACCTGATCGGATTATATATATATATATATATATATATATATATATATATATATAAATATATATATATATATATATATATAAATATATATATATAAATATATATATATATATAAACAGTATATACAGTATATATATATAATTTTTTAATTTTTTTAAATAGACATAAAAAAGATGAAATAGAATAATAGGGTAATTTAGAACCAGGGTATAATTTTATATAAAACATTTATGATTTTGGAAGTACGAGTAGTACGTCTGCCTTTTCTGAGCAAAGGGGAACCTAGAGAGGCTTTTACGCCCATTTGTCTTATGACTATGGTAGTTGTGTGTAAATCATTTCTGTGATAAACCCAACGTTTGTGCATAAGGTAACAATTTTTTATATGATTGTGTTTATTGCTCAAATGGTCGTATGAAATATAAAAAAATGGGCCTATATCAATACCTTGCATAGTCTACTTTAAAAAAATATATATAGTTCTGGGGGTCAATTATGAGAGTTTGGGAAGTCCTGCTATACCAAATGAGTGTTACCCCATCACATCATTTTAGACAGAGCTGCAGATAACACAAATAATAAATATATAAATGTTTGCTAAATCAGAGGATACCAGTGAACACAAGATTTGTTTCTGCAGTTAGAAAGCTACTGATTTTTTCTGGAATGTGATGATTCTTTTTTTAAACTTTTTTGGTACTTTTACAATAATTTCTTAATTCTGTGAACAAATCTAGTGATGGTAAAAATGCTAAACATTCTCTGATACTTTGGGCAAGTTTTCTCTGAACTTCCCAGTAGCAGAGGGGTTAATATGTAGGATATTTTTTAGTTTAATGAAATAAAAACTTTTTAAATTCAAATTGAAACAAATGATAGATGTTTGTTTGTATACAACTGATACTGTTAGTTTAATTCTCACTGGGTGATCGGTACAACTCCCACAGTCCTATTGGTGGAGAAGGACACGCCTAATAATAATAAAAAAGTGCATTTATTTATCACACAATTATCTATTTTTTTCATAAGCCAAATGATTCTAATACAGTTGAAATAACAAATATAAATGTAACAATATAAAACTAAGCGCAATGTATTGGAAGCTTCCTAAAGTTAGTTGGTAGTGAGAATATTATATCTTGCTTGGTATCCATTTTTAAAAGGACAGTAAGATATTTTTCCACTTAAATTGATGGTAAACTTTCCACTAACGTTGGTGATTTTTTAGATGGACTTTAATTGATCATTTCTAATTAAGATGCGCATTAACTTTTTATTCTAGCCATGCCATTCTGAAACCGCACGCTCCCATCACCCTCTTCAAAAGTAATTATATTTTGTGAGCTAACGTTTTGAACTGTTCTCCAATCAGCACTCTAGCTACAATAAAAGTGCCATAGGGCAAGAGCTATGATTGAAGAATAGTTTAAACCGCTTACAAAAAATAATACATTTGAAGTGGGTGGCGGGAGCGTGCAGTATTAGAATTAGATTAAAAAGTAAGTTACAGCGCATCTTCATTAGAAGTGATCAATTAAAGTCCATCAAAATATCACTAATATTCAGTATATGATTATAAAAAGAGGAACGTTTACCATCACTTTAAAGCCAAACAGAAAATGCAAACATCTAATTCTAATCTTTAGTTCCTTAATTAATTAGTTACAAAACATAATAAAAACAATCTAATCTAGTATTTTTTAAAGGGATATTTAACCCAATATGTAGCCTCATAAACTATTTAATGCAACTAATGAAAACTTTGCAATATACATTCATTAGTTATTTTAACAGCTTTTGCTGTAAAATGCCTCTGACGTTGTTATTTTCCACTCCCTTCAGATGGGCCACAGTGCCTCCATAATACTACAGCAATGTTATACTTAACTGACCCTGTAACACGCTCTACAGAGATTGCTTTGATCAGAGCATAGGCTAATTTACATATGTCCCTAATTGTAAAACTGTATAAATTGTGCTAATGGTGTTAAATTATTTTAACTGTTTTGATGCGCATAATGATCATCTATTGTATTGCTCACCATCAGGCCCATTTATCAAAGGGCTTGCGGACCTGATCCGACACTGCGGATCAGGTCCGCAAGACCTCGCTAAATGCGGAGAGCAATACGCTCTCCGCATTTAACATTGCACCAGCAGCTCACAAGAGCTGCTGGTGCAACGCCGCCCCCTGCTGACTCGCGGCCAATCGGCCGCCAGCAGGGGGGTGTCAATCAACCCGATCGTATTCGATCGGGTTGATGTCCGGCGATTCCTGTCCGCCTGTTCAGAGCAGGCGGACAGGGTTATGGAGCAGCGGTCTTTAGACCGCTGCTTCATAAGTTGTGTTTCTGGCGAGTCTGAAGACTCGCCAGAAACACGGCCCTTCAAGCTCCGTACGGAGCTTGATAAATGGGCCTGCATGGGTGTAGTATTATGAAGGGTATTGTCAAACTGAAGTGGTTTACAGTGACCCCTTGCACTACAGGGGAACATTTGTGGCCTAGAACACTACCAGCCTTCAGTTGGAGTACCGGTCACGTGACTTGTCGCCACAAAGAGGCGGAGTTAGTGCAGCTACAAGGGAGCTGGATGGGGAAGGTAAATCAAACTCCTCAATCTCAGTTTCCTTACCAGCTACAGACAAGTCCAATGAATAGTTAGAAACCCACAACATGGGCTTTGCTGTGAAGAGGATCTTTAGGGACACATAAAAGAATACATCAATTGTTTATAGACCCCAATAAAGTTTACTTTATATAGTACAAGTCCCTTTTTTAACCAAAAATACGTACATTTTGTCTATATAGCCAGGTGATCACAGTGGTGACAGAGATCACTTAGCAAAAATGTGCTTTTATTTTTACTTTGGAACAAAGGGGCCTCTCTAGTTTTTATTAAAACCCCCTAAAGCCTGTATGGACCCCTCTTTCATATTAGGACACCCTTAATAACAGTTGAATAACGTGATCAAAGTAGCATCAGTAGCAATATTATCTACTAAAATCTAAACCAAAATATACGTGTTTTTAACATTTTTGTCGTAGCCTTCTCTTATGCAAGGAAATATAAATATAATAACGGTACATTCTGAAGCTGCTGGGCCTGCTAAAAAAAACTAACAAAAAAAACAATATATAATTTGTGTGAGTCACTCACTAAAACTTATAATAGTGTTTAAACTGAAGTAGAAAAAACAAAAAAGAAGCTACAAGTTGGCTTAGCACAGGGGTGTGAAAATGGTTTAGCTGTGTAAGGGATAAATAATTAAAAAAACACACATGAAAAATAAAATAAAAAAGCAAAGAGATGAACGCATCACTTCCAGACTAAGTTTTATTTTGTTTCAACATGTTAAAATATTTGTAATTTAAAAAAAAAAGGATTTATTTTGCTTTGAAGACTAACAGAAAGTGTATGTTTGCACAATATAGAAATTAAAACAACTTTGTTGAGGCTTCACAAACATATACATTAAAAAAATTATAAATAGTCTAGGATGATGAAGCCAGTCAGAGACTGTATAGCTTGAGCCTTTATGAGCTATACAGGTTGGTTCCCGAGACTGAACCGTAACAGTGAAGGACGAGACACGCAACACATTTTCATTTATTCATTTTTTTTATAATAGAGAATTCATTCTCCTTCATAGAAAACTGCTCCATATAAGTAGATATGCAACAGGTTTTGTAAGATGAGGTTCTCAAAGCATTATATTTATTCTGTCCTCCTTTTAAATTCTTCCTGACATTGAGGGATCCCCGTATCAACGTTGATGCACTTGTCTGATTATTAGGAAGCTACAGTCTACACTTCAAGCTTAGATGTCCTGCTTCCTTAATAGTTATCTGGGGTTTTTGTTTGCTGCCTGACCTATTGCTTTTCCTGACATAGCTTTGGTCTTCTAAATCTGTACCCACTTCTCTCATGACTACAATTGGTACCTACCTTCAAAATTCTTGTCGTGTATGCACTATTATCGCCGTTTAACCAATTATGGCTCCTAAATGAAGAAAATGTATGAGAGAGAGAAAAAAAATCTGCAATGTAATAATGCTATTTGTTTTAGTAAGAGAGAGATGTTACAAAAAAGAAATCTTTATAGAGAAGGTTTTTTTTTTTTTGGGTGGGGAGATGGTTGCTGAAAGGTTTTTATTTGAGATTTTTTTTTTTATAAAAAAAACTCTTAATATTGAATTTATTTTCACCCAGCAACATTTAGACAATGAGATGGGTTTTAATGCCCAGTGACAGCTTTGATAATACTGTGATGGGAGATGCCAGAATAAATGAATAAAAAGTGAGATATTACCCTAGATTACGAGTTTTGCGCTAAACAGGGTGTGAAACGAATGCAACAAAAGTTGTTTTATTTCACCCTCTATAGCGCTACCATTACGAGTTACTGAAAAGCCTCCTTGTGCGTGCGATATGGTTGCGTTAATCTCCATACCGCACAAAATCCAAGGGCTGCTTTGACGTGCTCATGCACGCTTTCCCCCATAGACATCAATAGGGAGAGAGTGTTAGAAAAAAAACTAACACCTGCGATCGCGGAATGAAAAATCTCCGTAACACAACCCCATTGATGTCTATGGGGAAAAAAAAGTTAGGTTTAAACCTAACACCCTTACATAAACCCAGAGTCTAAACACCCCTAATCTGCCGCCCCGACATCGCTGACACCTAAATAAAGTTATTAACCCCTAATCTGCCACCCCCAACATCAACGACACTAATAAAAGCTATTAATCCCTAATCCGCCACTCCCCGACATCGCCGCCACTATAATAAAGTTATTAACCCCTAAACCTCTGGCCTCCCACATCTCTGCAACTAAATAAACCTATTAACCTCTAAACAGCCTAAATTACCTCTAAACGACTAAATTAAACTATTAACCCCTAAACCTAACACCATCCTAACTTTAAATTAAAATTACAATATAACTCTATTTAAATAAATAAAAACTTACCTGTGAAATAAAAATAAACCTTACATTAAACTATAAATTAACCTAACATAACTAATCTAATAAAATAAAAAATACTACCAATTAAAACATCTAAATTACAAATTAAAAAAAAACTAACACTAAGAAAAAAATTTAAAAATCTAAATTACAACTAAAAAAAAACAAATCCTACGAAAAATTAAAAAATCTAAGTTTACCATAAATAATTAACACTAATATCATGAAAAATAAAAAACTCTAAGATTACAAAAAAATAAACGAAATTATCAAAAATAAAAACAATTACGCCTAATCTAATAGCCCTATAAAAATTAAAAAGCCGTCCCCCAATATAAAAATACCCCCTAGCCTACAATAAACTAAACTAAAAGGGCCTTTTGTAGGGCATTGAGCTAAAATTAACTGCTCTTTTACCTGTAAAAAAAAATACAAAGTCCCCCAACAGTAAAACCCACCACCCAACCAACCCCCCAAAATAAAAAAACCTAACTCTAAAAAAAAACTAAGCTACCCATTGCGCCTAAAGGGGCATTTGTATAGGCATTGCCCTTAAAAGAGCATTTAGCTCTTTTGCATTGCCATTAAAAAGGCATTTAGCTCTTTTTGAAAGCCCAAAGCCCTAATCTAAAAAAAATACCCCCCCCCCCAAAAAAAACTAACGCTAACACCAGAAGATCTACTCACGGTTTCTGAAGTCCGGACATTCATCTCCATCCAGGCGGTGAGGTCTTCATCCATCTCAGAGGCATCTTCTATCTTCATTCCAGCGGAGCGGAGCCATCATGGAAGCCAAAGACATCCTGCGCGGAGCGTCCTCTTCATACGGTCGCCGCCGTACACTGAAGTTGAATGCAAAGTAGCCATTTCAAAATGGCGTACCTTGCATTTTTAATTGGCTGATTTGATTCTTCAAATTCAAAACAGCCAATAGGATGAGAGCTACTGAAATCCTATTTTCTGATTTGAACAGCCAATAGGATTTCAGTAGCTCTCATCCTATTGGCTATTTTGAACAGCCAATTGGATTTAAGAAGCTCTCACCCTATTGGCTGGATTTTGTGGTTTATTTAGTTGCAGAGATGTGGGAGGCCGGAGGTTTAGGGGTTCATAACTTTATTATAGTGGTGGTAATGTCGGGGAGCGGCAGAATAGGGGTTAATAACTTTATTATATTGTCGGCGATGTTTGGAGCGGCAGATTAGGGGTTAATAAATTTATTTAATAGTCGCGAGGTGGATGGGCAGCATATTAGGGGTTAATAAGTTGTAAATAGTGTTTACTATGCAGGAGGGTAGCGGTTTAGAGGTTAAAAGGTAGTTTAAGGGTGTTAGTATACTTTGTAACACTTTAGTTATGAGTTTTGTAAAACATTTTTGTGGCGCAAAACTCATTACTGCTCTCAGATGGTGGTATGGATCGTGTTGGTATAGGCTGTAACGCAAGAATTTTAGCCTGAAAGCACAACCTGTAATACCAGCAGCAACAACATGGGAGCGCTCAGACGCCCGTTCTGTGTGTGGCCTCGGCTCGCGCTTCACGTAAGGTGCCACCCCTCTTGAGTAGGTCCTGACGTCTCAATGACGACTCCTGGAAACTCCGTCAATCCGGTGCAAGTGGTAAAACGATCCACCACCGCTTGCACTAATATGATAGCAACATCCACTGCACACGGCAATTGACAAACAAAACCATGTAACGGAAATAAAGGACAAAGGCTCCAAACTGGTGAAATAAAAAGTCTTGTATTCAGTAACTTAATTTGGCAAAAGTGGTTACAACAGGCAATACAGCAGGTCAAACGCGTTTCATATATATTAAACTTCTTCAGTGACCATCATGTTGGTCACTGAAGAAGTTTAATATATATGAAACGCGTTTGACCTGCTGTATTGCCTGTTGTAACCACTTTTGCCAAATTAAGTTACTGAATACAAGACTTTTTATTTCACCAGTTTGGAGCCTTTGTCCTTTATTTCCGTTACATGGTTTTGTTTGTCAATTGCCGTGTGCAGTGGATGTTGCTATCATATCTGTAATACCAGCACTATGGAAATCTTACACAAAAACGTCATTTTTTTGAGTGCGCGATTGACATTGCTAAAATGCGGTATAGCTATTCCGACACGACTTGCAATAGTGCGTTACTGCTTTTACGCTGAAATTGCCACGTTTTCAGCGTTAAAAGCCGCAACGCAAAACTCGTAATCTTTATATATTGCAGAGATATTCTAGGTTTAGTCTGGCTACACCAATATAAAATATTGAAGTATAAATTATTTGTTTGTGGCCATGTGGGATAATTAATTTATGTATTAGCCATTTGTCCTAGTAATTGTTACACAAAAAACAAACAAACTAGTTCTCCCCATTTTAAAAGATCTGCTTGGTGCACTCCAATCTGCTTAAGGTACTGTGCATTTTCACAAGTCTGCAGCTTATTGGCCGGTTTATTAACAGGATATATAATCATCATAAGTAGAAGCAGATTGACCCTCAAAACACTAGCTGTTATTTTTAATAAATTATATATTTTTTAATTGAAATGCATCTTTAAGAAGTAGTTAAATTGGCTTTTATGCAAACTGGCAGCAAAATAATGGCAAATTATGACCTAAAGAATGATAAAGCCATTTTAGTAGCAAGTCTCTAGTTGTAGCCTCTACTTCAGGAGTCAGAAACCTTGGCACCCCAGATGTTTCGGAACTTCATTTCCCATGATACTCAGCCAGCCTAAAGTGTGTCTGAGCATCATGTGAAATGTAGTTCCAAAATATCTGGGGTGCCATGGTTGCTGACCCCTACTCTACTTAATAGAAACCCATGGTAGTGTACAGGTACGATGAAGGTAGGGAGGTCTGCTAGTTCCTAAAATGTATTGAAAATGAAACATCCATTAGACATGAAGAGAACAGAAGAAAAGGTGCAACCCCACATCAAGGTAGCAAAACACTTAATATGACGAATACGGTTAAAAACACTTACTGCGAAATTGTATGCACACTTTGTGTAACACGTAGCAAAAATTGCAGTCAGGAAATTACTGGATCTAATGTATGGACCACCAGGATCCAAACGATACAGACCCTTTAGTCGTCTGCCCCTGTAACTGCTTACAATTCTCCTCTACTCAACGCCTTTCATTTGCTTCTATGCAAACTTTTTCAAGAGTGGCATTATTGCGATCCATTAGACATTTATCCAATTGTTTTAATCAGCTCAGTGATTCATTATACGACCTTCTGTCCACTGTAATTAACTCCCATTTTCTATATAATCTCTTTTATCTTTGCCCGCAGAAGTGAAGGTTGTGGAAGCCGGAGACACAGGAAGGATAACAATGGTCAGAGGATGTCCGGGGATTCCAGGATGTCCTGGTCAAAAAGGAGAATCTGGAGAAAAAGGTGAATGAAAGTCATGCACCAAACCTCTAGAGGGGCCATACAATATTTATTTTTGATAACGTTATATAACCTTATTAAAAACTAACTTTGTTTTAAGAAACCTAAGAATGATATATTTCTTCTTCATCATCCTTAACCTAAGAGGATGGCTTCATGTCTCCCAGTAAGCACAAACAGTTAGGCACATGCAGATGTAAACCATAGCCCCTTCCTCTATGTTGTTTATGGTTCTGTTATACGTTAACTTTACAATGTATAACTAATGGCCCACAAGATGGCAGCATGTGAAAAAGTAACATTTTGTCAGTAACTACTTGTCATATTACTCTCTTACTGTCAACATTGTCATGTATTAAATCTGTTGCAGTGGGAAAGAACACAAATAGAATAGCAATGTGTCACATTGACCAACACCAACCATAATTATTAGTGCTACATTAAAACGTATGTCAATTATTACTTTTATGTATTTAGGAAAACGAGGTTCGGTGGGAGTTTCTGGGAAAGCAGGACCACCAGGAGAGAAAGGTAGGTCACAGCCTCATGCAATGCTCTCCATATTATGCTCTCTGGTTGTGTTTTTTGCTGTCAATTATTAGAAGTAGACATTGGTCTACATTCAATAAAACCTGTGAAACTATTATTGCACCAACCTCAAAATTAGAACATTTAGAAATTCAGAGATTGGTACCTCCCTTTGTCTCATCTGTGAGTTGCTAGGGACATCCATTCTAATCAATAGAGCTGCATCATTCTTGTAACTGTCCACCTCTTAGAGCATAGAACAAGAACCACTGTGAATCGTTGGTATCACAAAAACATTTGCAGAATATTACAAAACAAAGTTAAAAAAAAACAATAAATAAAAATAAATAAAAAACGCCCTTCATAAAACAGCCCTGTGAGATTTAAACTTGAAAACAGTAAAAGAAAAAGAAAATTAAGACAACTTTGTCAGCTTTAGAATGTGAGCTGAGATCCATAGGGGCAATAGAGTCTTTATGAATGGTGCAAGCTTGACATTAGAGTAGGTGAAAAATCCTGTCCAGGTCCTTGGAACATTCCGGTACGCCCATAGTCAGCCCCTTGTTTGTATTTGTTCTTCTAGACACCTATCGTTCTGCTCAGCTAGACGACTGTTCTGTAGCAAAATAGATATGCAAATATTTTAAACTCAAAAACATTTGGATTGACTGGTGTTTCCGACGTTGTTTCCATTGTAGTTGTTTTAACCACTTAGCAAGTTCTTATTATATGTGAGAGACCTCATGTATTGGGCACATTATACAAATATAAATGGAAATGGCAGAAGCATCAAGTAACAAACCTGTGGAAAAGAGATTGTACAACTGAACTCTACCATTTACTGATTTGATACAGACAACTCTAAAGGAAGTTATTTTATTCAGCACAGAACATCTTTTTTTAAAAAAAAAAACAAATCATACATTTTAAAACATTCTCTTTTAGATGAAACAGAGAAGAACATTTGCATATTGGGTCCAGTTAAAGGACCAACAGATGCAGCAGAATTGACAACTCAACAAATGCATAATAAAAAGACAATGCAATAGCACTTACTCTGCATTTTAACCCCTTCATGCTGTCCTAGCAGTGATGGGCATTAAAGGGACATTAAACACCTGATGAAAATTGCTGAAAATACACAAAGAGTTTACTTAGGAGCTGGAAGGATATCCACATAGGGTAAAGAATGACAGTCTGTAGAGCTGTAGTACAGATAGGGGCCAGTGTCAGAGGGCAAATTGGAATCCTTACCTGATTGGGAAAAGGCTACCCACGGAAGGTGCAGCAACAGTCCAGCCGCCAACTTCTACCTTAGGACCGGCCGAAAGCACAGGAGACAGTGGTAAGAAGAACGTAGCTTCTTGTTTTTGGTTTTTCAAACACACCCGCCCCTCTGACACTGGCCCCTATCTGTACTACAGCTCTACAGACTGTCATTGTTTACCCTATGTGGATATCCAGCTCCTATCTTCTAGTGTTCAAGTAAACTCTTTGTGTATTTTCAGCAATTTTCATCAGGTGTTTAATGTCCCTTTAAAGCCCATCGCTGCTAGGACAGCATGAAGGGGTTAAAATGCAGAGTAAGTGCTATTGCATTGTCTTTTTGTTATGCATTTGTTGAGTTGTCAATTCTGCTGCATCTGATGGTCCTTTAACTGGACGCAATATGCAAATTGTAATCCTTACCTGATTGGGAAAAAGCTTGTGGAAGCCAGAGACACAGGAAGGATAATAGAATAGTCCGGAGATTCCAGGATGTCCTGGTCAAAAAGGAGAATCTGGAGAAAAAGGTGAATTCAAGTCATGCACCAAACCTCTAGAGGGGCCATACAATATTTATTTTTGATAACATTATATAACCTTATTAAAAACTAACTTAGTTTTAAGAAACCTAAGAATGATATATTTCTTCTTCCTTATCCTTAACCTCAGAGGATGGCTTCATGTCTCCCAGTAAGCACAAACAGGTAGGCACAGTGACCTACCTGAGCTAATTGATGCAGATGTAAACCATAGCCTCTTCCCCTATGTTGTTTATGGTTCTGTTATACATTAACTTTACAATGTATAACTAATGGCCCACAAGATGGCAGCATGTGAAAAAGTAACATTTTGTCAGTAACTACTTGTCATATTACTCTCTTACTGTCAACATTGTCATGTATTAAATCTGTTGCAGTGGGAAAGAACACAAATAGAATAGCAATGTGTCACATTGACCAACACCAACCATAATTATTAGTGCTACATTAAAACGTATGTCAATTATTACTTTTATGCATTCAGGAGAACAAGGTTCGGTGGGAGTTTCTGGGAAAGCAGGACCACCAGGAGAGAAAGGTAGGTCATAGCCTCATGAAATGCTCTCCATATTATGCTATCTGGTTGTGTTTTTTGCTGTCAATTATTAGAAGTAGACATTGGTCTACATTCAATAAAACCTGTGAAACTATTATTGCATCAACCTCAAAATTAGAACATCTAGAAATCTCTTTGTCACATCTGTGAGTTGCTAGGGACTCTCCATTATAATCAATAGAGCTGCATCATTCTTGTAACTGTCCACCTCTTAGAGCATAGAACAAGAACCACTGTGAATCGTTGGTATCACAAAAACATTTGCAGAATATTACAAAACAAAGTAAAAAAAAAACAATAAATAAAAATAAATAAAAAACGCCCTTCATAAAACAGCCCTGTGAGATTTAAACTTGAAGACAGTAAAAGAAAAAGAAAATTAAGACAACTTTGTCAGCTTTAAAATGTGAGCTGAGATTCATAGGGGCAATAGAGTCTTTATGAATGGTGCAAGCTTGACATTAGAGTAGGTGAAAAATCCTGTCCAGGTCCTTGGAACATTCCGGTACGCCCATAGTCAGCCCCTTGTTTGTATTTGTTCTTCTAGACACCTATCGTTCTGCTCAGCTAGACGACTGTTCTGTAGCAAAATAGATATGCAAATATTTTAAACTCAAAAACATTTGGATTGACTGGTGTTTCCGACGTTGTTTCCATTGTAGTTGTTTTAACCACTTAGCAAGTTCTTATTATATGTGAGAGACCTCATGTATTGGGCACATTATACAAATATAAATGGAAATGGCAGAAGCATCAAGTAACAAACCTGTGGAAAAGAGATTGTACAACTGAACTCTACCATTTACTGATTTGATACAGACAACTCTAAAGGAAGTTATTTTATTCAGCACAGAACATCTTTTTTTTAAAAAAAAAAAACAAATCATACATTTTAAAACATTCTCTTTTAGATGAAACAGAGAAGAACATTTGCATATTGGGTCCAGTTAAAGGACCAACAGATGCAGCAGAATTGACAACTCAACAAATGCATAATAAAAAGACAATGCAATAGCACTTACTCTGCATTTTAACCCCTTCATGCTGTCCTAGCAGTGATGGGCATTAAAGGGACATTAAACACCTGATGAAAATTGATGAAAATACACAAAGAGTTTACTTAGGAGCTGGATATCCACATAGGGTAAACAATGACAGTCTGTAGAGCTGTAGTACAGATAGGGGCCAGTGTCAGAGGGCAAATTGGAATCCTTACCTGATTGGGAAAAGGCTACCCACGGAAGGTGCAGCAGCAGTCCAGCCGCCAACTTCTACCTTAGGACCGGCCGAAAGCACAGGAGACAGTGGTGAGAAGAACGTAGCTTCTTGTTTTTGGTTTTTCAAACACACCCGCCCTCTGACACTGGCCCCTATCTGTACTACAGCTCTACAGACTGTCATCGTTTACCCTATGTGGATATCCAGCTCTTATCTTCTATTGTTCAAGTAAACTCTTTGTGTATTTTTAGCAATTTTCATCAGGTGTTTAATGTCCCTTTAAAGCCCATCGCTGCTAGGACAGCATGAAGGGGTTAAAATGCAAAGTAAGTGCTATTGCATTGTCTTTTTGTTATGCATTTGTTGAGTTGTCAATTCTGCAGCACCTGATGGTCCTTTAACTGGACCCAATATGCAAATTGTAATCCTTACCTGATTGGGAAAAAGCTTGTGGAAGCCGGAGACACAGGAAGGATAATAGAATAGTCCGGAGATTCCAGGATGTCCTGGTCAAAAAGGAGAATCTGGAGAAAAAGGTGAATTCAAGTCATGCACCAAACCTCTAGAGGGGCCATACAATATATATTTTTTATAACATTATATAACCTTATTAAAAACTAACTTAGTTTTAAGAAACCTAAGAATGATATATTTCTTCTTCATTATCCTTAACCTCAGAGGATGGCTTCATGTCTCCCAGTAAGCACAAACAGGTAGGCACAGTGACCTACCTGAGCTAATTGATGCAGCTGTAAACCATAGCCCCTTCCCCTATGTTGTTTATGGTTCTGTTATACATTAACTTTACAATGTATAACTAATGGCCCACAAGATGGCAGCATGTGAAAAAGTAACATTTGTCAGTAACTACTTGTCATATTACTCTCTTACTGTCACCATTGTCATGTATTAAATCTGTTGCAGTGGAAAGAACACAAATAGAATAGCAATGTGTCACATTGACCAACACCAACCATAATTATTAGTGCTACATTAAAACGTATGTCCATTATTACTTTTATGCATTCAGGAGAACAAGGTTCGGTGGGAGTTTCTGGGAAAGCAGGACCCCCAGGAGAGAGAGGTAGGTCATAGCCTCATGAAATGCTCTCCATATTATGCTATCTGGTTGTGTTTTTTGCTGTCAATTATTAGAAGTAGACATTGGTCTACATTCAATAAAACCTGTGAAACTATTATTGCATCAACCTCAAAATTAGAACATCTAGAAATCCCTTTGTCACATCTGTGAGTTGCTAGGGACTCTCCATTCTAATCAATAGAGCTGCATCATTCTTGTAAATGTCCACCTCTTAGAGCATAGAACAAGAACCACTGTGAATCATTGGCATCACAAAAACATTTGCAGAATATTACAAAATAAAGAAAAAAAAAACAATAAATTAAAATAAAGAAAAAAACACCATTTATAAAACAGTCCTGTGAGATTGAAACTTGAAGACAGTAAAAGAAAAAGAAAATCAAGACAACTTTGTCAGCTTTAAAATGTGAGATGAGATTCATAGGGGCAATAGAGTATTTATGAATGGTGAAAGCTTGACATTAGTGTAGGTGAAAAATCCTGTCCAGGTCCTTGGAACATTCTGGTACGCCCATAGTCAGACCCTTGTTTTAACATAGTTACATTTCAATGTTGTCAATGTCAATATATAATGCTTATGTTACACATATTAGGCTGTAATGGATAGATATTTCCTACACTTTATTAGCAGACTATTTTATTCATGTGGATATATATAGATCCTACACTGACTGCGAGATGAATATCCTTATTCAATCTGTATATGATATAAATTAGAACTCACAACCTGTATATCCGTTTGGATAACACTTACTATGAGGTTCTCATCTCAACAAAATTAATTAAACTTTGCCTCCATTGCTGTCCCACATCTTTGGAGGTAAAACTTGAAAGATACTGTATATGATAAGTTTCTCTCTCTTAATAGAAAGTATTTAATGGCCTGTAGACCCTTATTATGGGGTATCATACTGTAAAGGGCTGTAACGTCTACTGTTAACCATCTATAATTTTCATGCCAATTTGTTTGATTTAGGATTTGGATTAGGTGTTTAGAATCTCTCAAATAACTTGAGAGTTTTAGTACCAAGGGCTGAAGAATAGACTCAATCCATTCAGATAAAGGTTCAAGGAGTGACCCTATTCCAAATATAATAGGTCAACCTTTCACATTTTCAATACTTTTGGGAACTTTAGGGTACATGTGAAATATGGGTGTTCTTGGATGAGAATTGTATAAATATTCATGTGTTAATTGATCAAAAAAGCCCTCATGTAGACCATCATCTAGTAGATTTAACTGTTTTTTTAGGATTTAATAGGATTTGACATAAGAGGGGTATAGCTGTCGATATCACACAATCGTCTATGTGCTTCTGTTTTATAATCTTCAGTATTCCAGATTACAATGCTCCCTCCTTTATCAGATTTCCTTTTCATGATATCATCCCTAGATTCTAGTTCTTTGAGCGCTTTCCATTCTTGTTTAGTCAAATTAAAGTTTTTTGGTCTAGTTTTAGTTGTCATATAACAAAATCAGTTCTCTTTCAATGTTAGGATGAAAGGTTTCTAACACTGTACCTCTAGTTTGTATAGGAAAAAAAGCGGGATTTCTTTTTATATCCTACATGTCTCTCAATTTGTTCTAAGGGCTCTGATAATTGTTCTAATTCTAGCTGTTCTAGATCCTCTTCTAAACATAAATCAGGGAAGGATAGATGAATACCCTGTAAGGACCAATGTGTGGTTGCTGTATCTGTTAAAGTTTGTTCCAAAACTGCTTCATCTCTACTCATTTGACTTGAATAATGTTTTTTTAAAGTTAGATTTCTGACCAATTTATTGACATCTAATAATGTCTCAAAGAGATTGAAGCTGGTACTTGGAACAAAATTTAATACGTAATTAAGAACTCTTTCTTGAATGGGTGTCAGTGTTACAGTAGATAGATTAATTACTAATGAACTGTGTATTTCTCCCTGCCTCTGGTAGCTCATAGTTGATAACGATTCGGCTGTAGTGGTTGTGTCTGGTAAGTGTTCAATAGAGGGGGATTTGTCATTATCATTCCTGGCACTAAAAAAGCCTGATCCAATTGAGTTTTATCTGATTCATGCGATTTATGTAATTGTTGTACTGGTTGATTTTGTGCTGCTGTATATCTGTTGTACCCTGTTTTGGTCTTAGCAGCTGTTTTATAGCTTTCATCTAAAGGAACTGTTGCTCTAGATGCCTGTGGACCCCTGGTGTAACATCCTCGTCTGTTTTGTCCTCTGTTATTGGGTTATGTAGTATGTGTCTGTTCTATAGGTGGGGGTTCTACAGTCACTTCTATCTCTTCTGCTGTATCTTAAGCTGATTCCACTTCAGTATCAGAGAACGTTACATGTCTACCTCTAGATCTTGTTCTACGACCCCTACATCCTGTCCTGTTATTCTGTCTATAACTCAAATATCTATCTTTCCTCTGCCACACATGAACTGTATTGGTCTGGTAATCAGTCCAGTCTCTTAGAAACTTAGCATGTTTTAGTGCAACTATATCTTCAACAGACTTGTCACTAGTGTCTAATAATATTTTATCAAAAATACTATATTCAGGTTTTTGTTGATGTACATTTAACTGGTTTTGCAAACTTGAAATGTTCTGTCTAATATCAAATAATAATCTCTTTGTAAACAATAACCATATTTATAAGACAAAATGAACATTCATCAAGTATTTGATTCCATTCATCTTTGAAGGATGGATCATCTACTTCGAATGTGGGGAACTTGTTTATCCGTAGCCCCCTAGGATAAATTGTTAAAGCAATATATTTTTCCAAAGTCCATTTATCCAATTTGATTTTGTTCTCTTTTAACATCAGTTGTTTAATCTTAGAGAACAGATAACTTAATGAGAGCTGTGAATAATCGGTTGAAAATATATTCTCAATGTCCTGTATTTGAATGTCCATGTCTTGTGTATTCCTCAGTGAAAAATAGGTATGGGATGCCATTATAGCCATATTGGTGTCGTCATTATAGGATGCTTCTGTACCTCGCATATTTAACGCCATAGCTGTACTGTTAGGCACAGCTGTATTACTCATATCTTTCTTGGGGTTATCCATAGAGCTCACCAGATGCTCTAGCATATATATGTATATGAATTTATGACAGAAGTAGAAAGTACCCCAAAAAGACAAAAAATATATATAATGATAATAATGAGGTCAGGGGATAGGACAGTCATAATAAGGGCACTTAAAGTGGCGAGCGGACTTATACCGGTACTTGAAACACTTGTCAACCAGGAAACTGGAGTTTGGAAAGTTCATATATCCCCAGTACCTTTTTCAACAGCACTTTTTTTTTTTTTTTAGGACAGTGTTAATACAGCCTTTGTATACTCAGGAGGCAGACAAAAATAAATACAGCTCCACTCTGAAGGAGTGGGGACTCACCCAGCGAACTGGTCGCTCTTCTCCTTCACACTGTATAGCTCCTCTTGTCAGGTCTGTCCGGTCCTCTGGGGGATATGTTATCCGTGGCGTCCTTGCATTACTCCACTTGCAGTCTATGTATATAAAACACGTTATGCAGCAGTATTTAAATAAAATGCTTATAACTACGGTGCTTCTGTTTTTAATTCCCCATCACACAGTTTTTGTTTTTTCCCCAAACTGCCCACCGTAGTTATAAGCATTTTATTTAAATCCTGCTGCATAACGGTTTTTATATACATAGACTGGGAAATTAAATATATTTATACCATCACTGAGAAATAACTGTTTTCAGACACTGCAGCTCACACGCTGCAGGCAGAAATGTGGTTCCTCTAAGCACTGTATATGTATAGAAAATATGGTGTGTGTCACATGACTGCATCATAACCATGTGACTACTGTGCCCCTGTAACGCACACTACAATATGCCAGCTTACATGGAAATCAAGCACTGGATCAACACTGTATTTCAAAACAATCTCCTTTAAAAGTTTGGGCTAAGAGGAACAGATAAAATAGGCAGCAGCAATTACTTTATTTTTATTAATAAGAAAAAGTAGGTTTTGGGGATTATTAGAAGTCAGGTGTTAAGGGTCCCTTTAAAGCTGTTAGGAGGGCATGGAATGGTGTATTTAAACCTCCTCCTTTTAATTAATGAAAAATTGGACTAGGTGGTGTACCTAGCAGCATAGGCATTTCCTCATGATCCGATCCCAGCCTTGAAATCGTGTAATTGCATAGACGATTGCGTGATTTCATTTTTCCGACAAGCGTTTACATCAGAACTTCTTTCCGATCTAACCACTTGCCCCTCGACATCACGAGGTTAAATAAGCATAAAAAAAAAATTCTGACAAATTTTAATGTTTACTTGTTTGTCACTCCCTGTATCATGTGACAGCAGTTTGCCAATCAAAAATGCATATAGTACACACTGTGAATTCTTGCACATGCTCAGTAGTAGTAATCAAAGTCAATTGAAAAGTATTTTAAAATTGCTGCTCTATCTGGATCATGAAAGTATAATTTTGACTATAGTGTCCCTTTAATGGTTTTGTACTGGGCTTGAGTAAGAGATATTTTTGTGTTCTTTAGTAAAATATCTGATGTTTGATCTTGGCTCTTGGCTTTATCTTTGATTCTGGTCATGATAACATATTGTAAACCCTTCCTTTTTTTTCTAATCTTGTAATCATACTTGACTTGACTTTTTCAGAACTGAGCAGGAAGATGTCCTTATCTTTTGTTTATTTTGTAAACTCCATTTATGGTTATCTTGTCTATAAAACTGATGACGTTTCCAACTGCATTGTCCAACTTGCTTGTGATTCGTGTTTTATCTTTCAGCTGCCAGGAACTGCAAAGAATTGCTGGATCAGGGAGTTATTCTGAGTGGTTGGTTTAAAACATACCCGGATGGTAACAATTCCATGCAGACAAAACCTTTATCCAAACCATCCTGAAAAAACTGTAAAACTCTAGGAATTCTAAAAGAACACCATGAAATATAGGTTTTTCAAACCCGATAATAAATCTTCTTAGAAACAGACTTACGAGCCTGTAGCATAGTATTAATCACTAAGTCAGAGAAACCTCTATGACTAAGCACTAAGTGTTCAATTTCCATACCTTTAAATTTAGCGATTTTAAATCCTGATGGAAAAACGGCCCTTGAGACAGAAGGTCTGGCCTTAAAGGAAGTGGCCAAGGTTGGCAACTGGATATCCAAACAAGATCCGCATATCAAAACCTGTGAGGCCATGCTGGTGCTATCAGAAACACATGCGATTGTTCCATTATGATCTTGGAGATCACCAGGGGCGGAACTTCCGTTGTTGCAACAGTCGCGACTGCGACCGGGCCTGGAGGTCTGCCACTCTAGGGGGGCCCCGCCACCCAGCAGATACAACAACGGCCCTGCCGCCCTGGGCTTGCTCCTAATGTACAACACTGTCACACGTCACTCACACTGTACAATGCAGCCGGCAGGTGCTCAGCCGTGATAATCGCGGTGCCGGTATTGCCAAAAGTGTGAGTGACACTATGTCTTGCATGCAGCCATTGGTAGTGAGGGGCCGGCAGGAGCTGGGCGGCCATGCAGCAAGTCAGAGCTGCGCTGCGCTACACTGCGAGAGTGTGCTGCAGGCACAGACAGAAGAGTGGAATTGTGCCAGAGGGGCAGCTCATGATCCTGCTGCAGCTGCTACTTTATGCTTTCATATCTGACCAGTCTGGTCTCCTCCCAAGACAAAGGTAAGACTATCAAATGATGTTTGCCTGGGCTCATTCTACTCATGGGCTGCGGTGTCTGGGTTCACTTTTGTTGTGGGATTGTCATATTCCAGTAGCTTTAAGAACTAAGACCAACCCACTCCTTCACCTCCCTTTAAAGGTGTGTTCAGTACACCTGTGCTTTGCTTGATAATTGAAGTTTGTAGTTCCCACTCTGCTTCAAGCTCTAAAGCTAAAATCTACAGATCCTGCTTTTGTACCTGTTAAAGGAAATCCTTGTTGTCATTTCTCCAGCTTCTAAACCTAAGAAGCATTTCCTGCTGCTTTACACTTCAAGGAACAGTCTTTGGCAGCAACTCTTGCAAGTCTGTGTTAACTCTGCAGTCTGATTTTCCAGCCAGCTCCATTACTGAGTGTTTACCTCTACCAGGAAATAAGAACATCTTCCCTGCTGTGATACATTTTGACTCAGTGCCAACTTCGCTCTCTGCAGTTCTAAACTCACTCGCAAGTATCATTAATTTTATATACAATTGTCTCTAGCTGTATATATTCTTATCCAAAGTTCTGCTGACATACAAACTGTTAAAGTGCTCACAACTGGTTAAATCTGGCTCTCTCCTTCTCTCTGCATCACACACTGTGCCTGCTGTAACCTGATACCTCTTGATATATGGACACTGCAGACTGCAAATCAGTTTCTCATTTCTAAGCTTAACTATAAAGAGACTTTGCTATAAAATTCTGCTTTTCTCAGACAATACCAATAAGCTGCTTGTTTGCTGCCTTCTATCTTTAAAGAACACAACTCTTTACAACTGTGTAAAATATACAAAGGCTTCATTTCATCTGTTTTATTCACTTTATTTTGATTTTGTAAAGTGTTATAAAAAGAACTTGTACTAAGTAAACCAGCTATCTCCCTTGGTAATAACCTTTTGTATAAGCCTGTTTTACTTAAGGTTCTCTGGGAATAGCCACATTATACAAGCTTATAACAGGGATAGGGTTGGGGCTTCCCCATTTAAAGGGAAATACTTACTCATTCATCTTATGGCTAATATGTCGTCTTTTATTTTAAACATATGTGGAATAGGTTTGTGATAATAAGGGGGTGTTGTCTCAGTTATTACATGGAGTAAAGTAGTGTGTCTTTCACTTTACTGAATGGAGTTTGTTTGAACTGACTCACTTGGGATGAGAGTGTCTGGTTCCCTAATTTTATAGAATGAGAGTCTGAGCTCATCCATTCCATATTATTCTCTTGTTGCACTGTGCCACTGAGTGAGCTATTTGGGGTTTACAGGAGGTGATTGGGAGTGGGGTGAGTGAGTCTCATGTGACACCCCATGCTGAGCAGATCTGCTATTCTTCCATATCCCCCTGTTCTCTCACAAGATTTTTGCATACTTACAAAGTACAAATTGATGAATACATATAGAGTGACCTGATAAGGCATATCCAAGGATTACTTGTTATACATCTATTGCAGACAAACATTAGAGAGGGGAACCAAAAACTAATATAATATTAGTTCCAGTTTCTGGTGGATTATTCTTGTATAACATTACTATGCCTACAAATGTCCAACTTGCTGAAGTCTCTACTCTGTAGTTGGGGTCAGTGTGCTAAATTACATATTATTCCCTGGTGTGGAGGAAGTTAATTGCATATTGTTCTTCAGAGTGACACATTTTCTTAGAAAATCTGTGAATTAATCTAGTTGAGTTAATATGTCTATATATCATTTTTCTAATATAACCAATGCAATATCACACAGGCTAATGCCTTTCTTACTTTTGTTCATTATTTTGATTGCAGTTCAGGCTGTACTTTGTTCTCATATATCCTCACTATTTGATATTCAGCACCTTGTTGTTTATGCTTAAACCATATTTGAATGCTTATATTTTTGTATGTTATTTTGTGTCTTGTATTGCCTTTCTAAATAGTTTTCATGTTCTGGTGTACATTTGTCTCACTTACATTTCGGTTGTAGTGTTTTTGCAATGGAAAATCCTGAAGCTCTATATACTCAAGAAGAAGTTAGTTATAGTATTACTACCATTGATGCAAGACTTGCATGTTTATGATTAGCTGGTAGATATTTAGATCTATTTGATTATATGCATATTTTCCTCCATTATCTCTCCATATCATCACTTACTTACGTATCCTCCAAGATGCTATTGGTTCATTAAAAAAAACATTTGATCCAATCACAACTTGTTTAGCATACATACAGCTTTTTCTTACAATTTTTTTTTTCATATTGAAAAGCTCTTCTGTTCAACAATTTTGTTTTGTATAAAAGGTTGCACAATGATCCCATGCAATGTATGGAAATACACATGCAGAGACAAAGGGAGATTATTGGAGATATATGATTTAAAATAAAACAAATTACCAAAACAATTAGTGAAAAAATGTTCCATTCATTATATTGGATCTGTGGAAAATTTAAATGATGACTCAGAGTGCATCATGACACAACTCAGCTGTGCTTGTGTGTGTGGGCTATAAAGGTGGGACTTGAGCTTGTATTTTTTCTTTCTCTCTCTTTCTTTCTTTCTTTCTTTCTCTCTCTTTCTTTCTTTCTCTCTCTCTCTCTCTCTCTCTTTTCCTCTCTCTATCGCAAGCACCAGGCAGTATTAGAGACTCCTCCTCTGCCCTGTACCCGCCATTTCATTTGCATGAGGAGCAGAGAGAGGTGCAGTAATTTAAAGTAAGTGTAACACAGTCATGTACACACCATGTGCAGGAATGTGCTATGTTGTTTTCTAAACATTAACAAATGAGTGCTTGATCATGTCAGGCACTGTATACCTTCCTTGGTCACACAGTGCAGGAGTGTTTGTCCCTTTCTCATTTTAAGTGTAACTAGACATGATTAACAGATTTTTGTGTTACATGTTGCAAAAAAAAAAAAGGAAAATTATTTTATATAAATCACTTTTTTTGGGGGGGGGGGGGGGTAGAGCCCTTCACTGATTCTTGCACCGGGACCCTGAGGTTTCTAGTTACGCCTCTGGAGATCACCCTTGGAAGAAGAACCAGAGATGGAAAAATGTAAGCAGGTTGGTAAAACCAAGGAACTGCTAACGCATCCACCATCTCCGCCTGAGGATCCCTGGACCTGGAAAGGTACATGGGAAGCTTCTTGTTTAGATGGGAAGCAATCAGATCTATTTCAGGAAGACCCCACATCTGTACAATCTGACAAAATACATCTGGATGGAGAGACCACTCCCCTGTATGTAAAGACTGATGACTGAGATAATCCGCTACCCAATTGTCTACACCTGGGATATCTATCGCAGAAATTAGACAGGAGTTGGATTCCGCCCAAAAAAGTATCCAAGATACTTCTTTCATCACTAAAGGACTGCGAGTACCCCCCCCTGATGATTGACATATGCCACAGTTGTGATATTGTTTGTCTGAAAATGAATGAATGATTCTATCTTTAATAGAGGCCAAGCCTGAAAATAGCACAGAGTTCTAAATTATTGATTGGTTACCTCGCCTCTTGAGGATTCCAAACTCCTTGTGCTGTCAGAGACCCCCAAACAGCTCCCCAACCTGTGAGACTTGCATCTGTTGAAATCACAGTCCAGGAAGGACGAACAAAAGAGGCCATTTGAATAATCCGACGATGGTCTAACCACCAAGTCAGAGAGAGTTGAGTGTTGGGATCTAAGGATATCAATTGTGATATCCGAGTATAATCCCTGCACCATTGATTCAGCATGCAAAGCTGAAAAGGTCTCATATGAAAACGAGCAAAGGGGATCATGTCCGATGCTGCAGTCATGAGACATAAAACTTCCATGCACATAGCCACTGAAGGGAATGATCGAGACTGAAGGTTTCGACAGGCAGAAACCAATTTCATTCATCTCTTGTCTGTTAAAGACAGAGTCATGGACACTGAATCCATCTGGAAACCTAAAAAGGTGACCCTTGTCTGAGGAATCAAGAAACTCTTTGGTAAATCGATCCTCCAACCATGTCTTTGAAGAAACAACACAAGTTGATTCCTGTGAGATTCTGCTAAATGAAAAGATTGAGCCAGTACCAAGATATCGTCCAAATAAGGAAATACCACAAAACCCTGCTCTCTGATTACAGATAGAAGGGCACCTAGAACCTTTGAAAAGATTCTTGGAGCTGTCGCTAGGCCAAATGGAAGAGCAACAAATTGGTAATGCTTGTCTAGAAAAGAGAATCTCAGAAACCTCTGGATGAATCGGAATGTGAAGATATGCATCCTGTAAGTCTATTGAGGACATGCAATGACCTTGCTGATCAAAAGGCAAAATAGTCCTTATAGTCACCATCTTGAAAGTTGAGACCCTTACAAATTGATTCAAAAACTTCAGATCCAGAACTGGTCTGAATGAATTTTCCTTCTTCGGGACAATGAATAGATTTGAATAAAAACACAGACCCTGTTCCAGAAGTGGAACTGGTACAATTACCCCTGAAAGCTCCAGATCTGAAACACACCTCAGAAAGGCCTGAGCTTTCACAGGATTTGTTGGAACATGAGAGAGAAAAAATCTTCTCACAGGAGGTCTAATTCTGAAACCTATTTGATACCCATGTGAAACAATATTCTGAATCCAAGGATTCTGAATGGAACCGGCCCAAATGTCTTGAAATAATTTCAATCTGCCCCCCACCAGTAGAACTGGATTGAGGGCCGTACCTTCATGCAGTCTTGGGGGCTAACTTTGGCTTCTTATAAGGCTTGGATTTATTCCAACTCGAAGATGGCTTCCAGTTGGAGCCAGAGTCCTTAGGGGAAGGAGTGGTTTTTTTGTTCTCTATTCTGACAAAAGGAACAAAACCGTTTAGAAGCTTTAGATTTACCCTTAGACTTTTTATCTTGGGGCAAAAAAACTCCCTTCCCTCCAGTAATAGTGGAAATAATAGAATACAATTGGGAACTAAATAAATTATTACCCTGGAATGATAGAGATAGCAACCTAGATTTAGATACCATGTCAGCATGCAATGATTTGAGCCATAAAGCTCTTCTAGCTAAAATAGCCAAAGACATATATTTAACATCAATCTTGATGATATCAAAAATAGCATCACAGATAAAATGATTAGCATGTTGAAGCAAACGAACAATGCTATGCAAATCAGAATCTTTTTCCCGTTGTGCTAAGCTATCCAACCAAAAAGTTGATGCAGCCACAACATCAGCCATATAAATGGCAGGTCTGAGAATATAGCCAGAATGTAAATAAGCTTTCCTTAGATAAGATTCAATTTTCCTATTTAAAGTATCCTTAAAAGAAGTTCTATCCTCCATAGGAATAGTAGTACGTTTAGTAAGAGTAGATATAGCCCCATCAACCTTAGGGACTTTTTTTCCCAAAACTCTAATTTAGCCACGGGCAAAGGATACAACTTTTTAAACTTTCAAGAAGGAACAAAAGAAGTACCAAGCTTAGACCATTCCTTAGCAATCACATCAGAAATAGCATCAGGAACAGGAAAAACCTCAGGAGTAGTCACATGAGGTTTATAGACAGAATTTAAATGTTTACTGGATTTATTATCAAGAGAACCAGACTTCTCAATATCCAAAGTTATCAACACTTATTTTACCAAGGAACGAATATACTCAATCTTAAAAAGATTTGATGATTTATCAATGTCAATGTCTGAAGTAGGATCTTCTGAATCAGAGAGATCCTCATCAGAGGTGGATATATCAGTATGTTGTCGGTCATTGCAAAATTTATCAGTAGTATGAGAAGTTTTAAAAGACCTTTTACATTTATTTGAAGGCGGAATAGCAGACATAGCTTTCTGTATCGCATCAGCAATATAATTTTTCATATCAACAGGGATATCATGTACTTTAGATGTTGAAGGAACAACAGATACTGTGCTAGCACTAATAGAAACCTTTTCTGCATGCAAAAGCTTATCATGACAACTGTTACATACTACAGCTGGAGATATAATCTCCACTAGCTTACAACAGATACACTTAGCTTTGGTAGAACTGTGTTCAGGCAGCATGGTTCCTACAGCAGCTTCTGAGACAGGATCAGATTGGGGCATCTTGTAAAATGTAAAAGAAAAAATAACATTTAAACAAAATATCTTATTTCCACATATAGCAGTTTCAGGAATGGGCAAAAAAGCAAATAGCATAGCCCTCTGAGTATAAAGAAGGCAAGGAGCATATAGGAAGTGAGGTAAAATAAACTATTTTTTTTGGCACCAAGTATGATGCACAATGCAAAAGGAAGTTGAAAAAAAATGTTGCCACCAACAAACATCTGGAAATGACCCAACTCGCGTCATAACACACACAATTTCACGCCAAACAACCTGGCGTCAACTAAGATGCCAGAAATGATGAACTTGCATTTTTATAGACGCACAATCGCGCCAAAAAATTATCGTGCTAAGAATGACGCAATAAATAACAGCATTTTACGCCCTCGCAAGCCTAATTGCCCGCAAGTTTTTCAAAAGAAAAAAACAAGTCAAATTGGAAAAAAGACTATACCCCAGGTAAGACAAACTTCCTAAAACATGATTCCCATAATGAAATTACCAGACTGCAAAGGGAAATACACATATACCTGACTCATGGCAAATATAAGTAAAATACATATATTTAAAACTTTATATTAATACATAAAGCGCCAAACCATAGCTGAGAGTGTCTTAAATAATGATACATACTTACCAAAAGACACCCATCCACATATAGCAGATAGCCAAACCAGTTTTGAAAACTATCAGTAGAGGTAATGGTATATAAGAGTATATCGTCGATCTGAAAAGGGAGGTAGGAGATGAATCCCTACGACCGATAACAGAGAACCCTTGAAAAGATTTCCCATGAGGGAAACCATAAAAAATCAATAGGTGATACTCTCTTCACATCCCTCTGACAAACACTGCACTCTGAGAGGAATTGGGCTTCAGAATGCTTAGAAGCGCTTATCATAGAAGAAATCATAAAAATCAATCACAAACTTACTTCACCACCTCCATAGGAGGCAAAGTTTGTAAAACTGAATTGTGAGTGTGGTGAGGGGTGTATTTATAGGCATTTTGAGGTTTGAGAAACTTTGCCCCTTCTGGTAGGATTGTATAAACCATATGTCACTAGCTCATGGACTCTAGCCAATTACATGAAAGAAATGTTTCATTATTGCAAGTGAAACATTATTGCAATATACATTCATCATTTATTTTGCTGCCTTTTGTTGTAAAATATATCTAAAAATGTTGCTTGTTTCACTTTCTTCCAGGGAGGTTTAGGTTAGTACTTTTAGGCAATTTATGTAAGCTTTTGTTTACTTTGCCCTTCCCCTTAAGATTTTCAGCAGTCACATGTTTGTAAAAGGTGGATTATCAGTTTTAAATTAACAATCAGGATAAGAGAAGCATTCTTTGCAATAGTAACTACGTTGAATCAGTGCTAAACCAACTTAAGGGAAGAGATAAGGTCAGGCTTCCCTAGTCTCTCTCAACTGCACATGTGCAAACAGATTTTGTGCTGTAGCTAAATATTAGTTTGTGATTGGTTAGCAAGGATTCTTTTGTTCTGGGGGACAGGGAAATCGGTGAAATGAATAAACATAAAACAATATACTAATTTGACAAAAAAAAAGCTGCAGTTGTCATTGCAAAATTATTATGAGATACGAAGGTTCAAAATCATGTAGTTTACAATTTGTGTTTAGTGGTTCTTTAATATAACCGTGTTGGTTATGCAAAACTGGGGAATGGGTAATAAAGGGATTATCTATGTTTATAAACAATAGAAAAATATTATTATTATCAGGTATTTGTAGAGCACCAACAGATTCCGAAAACTGGAGTAGACTGTCCTTTTAAATACCAAACTATCTGTGACTACAAATGATATGATCTAAACATTTCATTTAACTGTAAGAAAATAGCAGAAATAGCTTAGTAGATGAGGTTGAAAAGACAGAATGTTTCATGTTTCTTATTTGATGTTCTAGTTGCGAGGAACTGTAAGGAGCTGTTGGATCAGGGAGAGGTCCTAAGTGACTGGTACACAATATACCCAGATGGCAAGCAACCCCTGAAGGTGCTGTGTGATATGCACACCGACGGAGGAGGCTGGATTGTGAGTACTGACTAGTCAGATAGTGAGCGACCCCTGAAGGTGCTCTGTGATATGCACACTGAGGGAGGAGGCTGGATTGTGAGTACCAGCTGGCAAGACAGCTCTTATAGGAACTCTTCAATATATAGGAAATACAAATTTGCAACAAAAAAAATGATATTGGGATACTGAACCCAATTTTTTTCTTTCATGATTCTGATGGAGAATGCAATTTTAAGCAACTTTCTAGTTTACTTCTATTATCAATTTTTCTTCGTTCTCTTGCTATCTTTATTTGAAAAAGAAGGAATCTAAGCTAAGGAGCCAGCAAATGTTTGGTTCAGCACCATGGACAGTACTTGTTTATTGGTGCTGTCCAATCAGCAAGGACAACCCAGTTTGTTGACCAAAAATGGGCCGGCATCTAAACTTACATTCTTGCTTTTCAAATAAACATATCAAGAGAATGAAGAAAATTTGATAATAGGAGTAAATTAGAAAGTTGCTTAAAATTGCATGCTCTATCTGAATCACAAAATAATTTTTTTGGGTTCAGTGTCCTTTTAATTTGATTGTAGACTTTGCTTCCAGTTATTTATGTAAATACTAGTGTTAAA